>NC_091345.1:945475-1012975 GCF_038502225.1 Cherax quadricarinatus | reverse complement strand
AAAGCAACCATACCACGGCCATGAGGCCGTGGTATGGTTTGTTTGCAATCATGTCATTACGATTTCGTGAGTCATGTTTTCTGGCGAAGAAGCTGTGAGACCGCTCCCTGGACTCATGTAACATCAAGGCAAGGGAAACTAGCCGGGGCATTGATATATATATATATATATATATATATATATATATATATATATATATATATATATATATATATATATATATATATATATAGTAGGTTGGTAGACAGCAACCACCCAGGGAAGTACTACCGTCCTGCCAGATGACTGTGAAACAGAAACCTGTAACTGTTTTGCATGATGGTAGGATTGCTGGTTTCTTTTTCTGTCTCATAAACACGCTAGATAACAGGGATATCTTGCTACTCCTACTTACACTTTGGTCACACTTCACAGGCACGCACATGCATATATATATATATATATATATATATATATATATATATATATATATATATATATATATATATATATATATATATATATATATATATATATACATACATCTAGGTTTTTCTCCTTTTTCTAAATAGCTCTTGTTCTTCTTTATTTCTTCTATTGTCCATGGGGAAGTGGAAAAGAATCTTTCCTCCGTAAGCCATGCGTGTCATATGAGGCGACTAAAATGCCGGGAGCAATGGGCTAGTAACCCCTTCTCCTGTAGACATTTACTAAAAAAGAGAAGAAGAAAAACTTTATAAAACTGGGATGCTTGAATGTGCGTGGATGTAGTGCAGATGACAAGAAACAGATGATTGCTGATGTTATGAATGAAAAGAAGTTGGATGTCCTGGCCCTAAGCGAAACAAAGCTGAAGGGGGTAGGGGAGTTTCAGTGGGAGGAAATAAATGGGATTAAATCTGGAGTATCTGAGAGAGTTAGAGCAAAGGAAGGGGTAGCAGTAATGTTGAAGGATCAGTTATGGAAGGAGAAAAGAGAATGTGAATGTGTAAATTCAAGAATTATGTGGATTAAAGTAAAGGTTGGATGCGAAAAGTGGGTCATAATAAGCGTGTATGCACCTGGAGAAGAGAGGAATGTAGAGGAGAGAGAGAGATTTTATGAGATGTTAAGTGAATGTATAGGAGCCTTTGAACCAAGTGAGAGAGTAATTGTGGTAGGGGACCTGAATGCTAAAGTAGGAGAAACTTTTAGAGAGGGTGTGGTAGGTAAGTTTGGGGTGCCAGGTGTAAATGATAATGGGAGCCCTTTGATTGAACTTTGTATAGAAAGGAGTTTAGTTATAGGTAATACATATTTTAAGAAAAAGAGGATAAATAAGTATACAAGATATGATGTAGGGCGAAATGACAGTAGTTTGTTGGATTATGTATTGGTAGATAAAAGACTGTTGAGTAGACTTCAGGATGTACATGTTTATAGAGGGGCCACAGATATATCAGATCACTTTCTAGTTGTAGCTACACTGAGAGTAAAAGGTAGATGGGATACAAGGAGAATAGAAGCATCAGGGAAGAGAGAGGTGAAGGTTTATAAACTAAAAGAGGAGGCAGTTAGGATAAGATATAAACAGCTATTGGAGGATAGATGGGCCAATGAGAGCATAGGCAATGGGGTCGAAGAGGTATGGGGTAGGTTTAAAAATGTAATGTTAGAGTGTTCAGCAGAAGTTTGTGGTTACAGGAAAGTGGGTGTGGGAGGGAAGAGGAGCGATTGGTGGAATGATGATGTAAAGAGAGTAGTAAGGGAGAAAAAGTTAGCATGTGAGAAGTTTTTACAAAGTAGAAGTGATGCAAGGCGGGAAGAGTATATGGAGAAAAAGAGAGAGGTCAAGAGAGTGGTGAAGCAATGTAAAATTGAGAGCAAATGAGAGAGTGGGTGAGATGTTATCAACAAATTTTTGTTGAAAATAAGAAAAATTTTGAAGTGAGATTAACAAGTTAAGGAAGCCTAGAGAACAAATGGATTTGTCAGTTAAAATAGGAGAGGAGAGTTATTAAATGGAGAGTTAGAGGTATTGGGAAGATGGAGGGAATATTTTGAGGAATTGTTAAATGTTGATGAAGATAGGGAAGCTGTGATTTCATGTATAGGGCAAGGAGGAATAACATCTTGTAGGAGTGAGGAAGAGTCAGTTGTGAGTGTGGGGGAAGTTCGTGAGGCAGTAGGTAAAATGAAAGGGGGTAAGGCAGCCGGGATTGATGGGATAAAGATAGAAATGTTAAAAGCAGGTGGAGATATAGTTTTGGAGTGGTTGGTGCAATTATTTAATAAATGTATGGAAGAGGGTAAGGTACCTAGGGATTGGCAGAGAGCATTACCTGGAGTTTACCTGGAGAGAGTTCCGGGGGTCAACGCCCCCGCGGCCCGGTCTGAGACCAGGCCTCCTGGTGGATCAGAGCCTGATCAACCAGGCTGTTGCTGCTGGCTGCACGCAAACCAACATACGAGCCACAGCCCGGCTGATCCGGAACTGACTTTAGGTGCTTGTCCAGTGCCAGCTTGAAGACTGCCAGGGGTCTGTTGGTAATCCCCCTTATGTGTGCTGGGAGGCAGTTGAACAGTCTCGGGCCCCTGACACTTATTGTATGGTCTCTTAACGTGCTAGTGACACCCCTGCTTTTCATTGGGGGGATGGTGCATCGTCTGCCAAGTCTTTTGCTTTCGTAGTGGGTGATTTTCGTGTGCAAGTTCGGTACTAGTCCCTCTAGGATTTTCCAGGTGTATATAATCATGTATCTCTCCCTCCTGCGTTCCAGGGAATACAGGTTTAGGAACCTCAAGCGCTCCCAATAATTGAGGTGTTTTATCTCCGTTATGCGCGCCGTGAAAGTTCTCTGTACATTTTCTAGGTCGGCAATTTCACCTGCCTTGAAAGGTGCTGTTAGTGTGCAGCAATATTCCAGCCTAGATAGAACAAGTGACCTGAAGAGTGTCATCATGGGCTTGGCCTCCCTAGTTTTGAAGGTTCTCATTATCCATCCTGTCATTTTTCTAGCAGATGCGATTGATACAATGTTATGGTCCTTGAAGGTGAGATCCTCCGACATGATCACTCCCAGGTCTTTGACGTTGGTGTTTCGCTCTATTTTGTGGCCAGAATTTGTTTTGTACTCTGATGAAGATTTAATTTCCTCATGTTTACCATATCTGAGTAATTGAAATTTCTCATCGTTGAACTTCATATTGTTTTCTGCAGCCCACTGAAAGATTTGGTTGATGTCTGCCTGGAGCTTTGCAGTGTCTGCAATGGAAGACACTGTCATGCAGATTCGGGTGTCATCTGCAAAGGAAGACACGGTGCTGTGGCTGACATCCTTGTCTATGTCGGATATAAGGATGATGAACAAGATGGGAGCGAGTACTGTGCCTTGTGGAACAGAGCTTTTCACCGTAGCTGCCTCGGACTTTACTCTGTTGACGACTACTCTCTGTGTTCTGTTAGTGAGGAAATTATAGATCCATCGACCGACTTTTCCTGTTATTCCTTTAGCACGCATTTTGTGCGCTATTACGCCATGGTCACACTTGTCGAAGGCTTTTGCAAAGTCTGTATATATTACATCTGCATTCTTTTTGTCTTCTAGTGCATTTAGGACCTTGTCGTAGTGGTCCAATAGTTGAGACAGACAGGAGCGACCTGTTCTAAACCCATGTTGCCCTGGGTTGTGTAACTGATGGGTTTCTAGATGCGTGGTGATCTTGGTTCTTAGGACCCTTTCAAAGATTTTTATGATATGGGATGTTAGTGCTATTGGTCTGTAGTTCTTTGCTGTTGCTTTACTGCCCCCTTTGTGGAGTGGGGCTATGTCTGTTGTTTTTAGTAACTGTGGGACGACCCCCGTGTCCATGCTCCCTCTCCATAGGATGGAAAAGGCTCGTGATAGGGGCTTCTTGCAGTTCTTGATGAACACAGAGTTCCATGAGTCTGGCCCTGGGGCAGAGTGCATGGGCATGTCATTTATCGCCTGTTCGAAGTCATTTGGTGTCAGGATAACATCGGATAGGCTTGTGTTAATCAAATTTTGTGGCTCTCTCATAAAAAATTCATTTTGATCTTCGACTCTCAGTCTGGTTAGCGGCTTGCTAAAAACTGAGTCATATTGGGACTTGAGTAGCTCACTCATTTCCTTGTTGTCATCTGTGTAGGACCCATCTTGTTTAAGTAGGGGCCCAATACTGGACGTTGTTCTCGATTTTGATTTGGCATAGGAGAAGAAATACTTTGGGTTTCTTTCGATTTCATTTATGGCTTTTAGTTCTTCCCGCGATTCCTGACTCCTAAAGGATTCTTTTAGCTTAAGTTCGATGCTTGCTATTTCTCTGACCAGTGTCTCCCTACGCATTTCAGATATATTGACCTCTTTTAGCCTCTCTGTTATTCTTTTCCGTCGCCTGTAAAGGGAGCGCCTGTCTCTTTCTGTTTTACATCTACTCCTCCTTTTTCTTAGAGGAATAAGCCTTGTGCATACATCGAGTGCTACCGAGTTAATCTGTTCTAGGCATAAGTTGGGGTCTGTGTTGCTTAGTATATCTTCCCAGCTTATATCGGTTAGGACTTGGTTTACTTGGTCCCACTTTATGTTTTTGTTATTGAAGTTGAATTTGGTGAATGCTCCCTCGTGACTAATCTCATTATGTCGGTCTGGGGCTCCGCGCATACATGACTGAACCTCAATTATGTTGTGATCTGAGTATATTGTTTTTGATATGGTGATATTTCTTATCAGATCATCATTGTTAGTGAAGATGAGGTCTAGTGTATTCTCCAGTCTAGTAGGCTCTATTATTTGCTGGTTTAAATAGAATTTTGTGCAGAGATTTAAAAGCTCGCGTGAGTGTGAGTTTTCATCAGAGCTGCCTCCTGGTGTTATTACTGCAACAATATTATTTGCTATATTCCTCCATTTTAGGTGCCTTAAGTTGAAATCCCCCAGGAGCAAGATGTTGGGTGCAGGAGCTGGAAGGTTTTCCAGACAGTGGTCAATTTTTAACAGCTGTTCCTGGAATTGCTGGGATGTTGCATCCGGAGGCTTGTAGACTATCACAATGACTAGGTTTTGGTTCTCGACCTTTACTGCTAAAACTTCCACTACATCATTTGAGGCATTTAGCAGTTCTGTGCAAACAAGTGACTCTGCAATGTACATGCATAGTTCCTTTGTATAAAGGCAAAGGGGACAAAAGAGAGTGCAAAAATTATAGGGGGATAAGTCTGTTGAGTATACCTGGTAAAGTGTATGGTAGAGTTATTATTGAAAGAATTAAGAGTAAGACGGAGAATAGGATACCAGATGAACAAGGAGGCTTTAGGAAAGGTAGGGGGTGTGTGGACCAGGTGTTTACAGTGAAACATATAAGTGAACAGTATTTAAATAAGGCTAAAGAGGTCTTTGTGGCCTTTATGGGTTTGGAAAAGGCGTATGACAGGGTGGATAGGGGGGCAATGTGGCAGATGTTGCAGGTGTATGGTATAGGAGGTAGGTTACTGAAAGCAGTGAAGAGCTTTTACGAGGATAGTGAGGCTCAAGTTAGAGTATGTAGGAAAGAGGGAAATTATTTCCCAGTAAAAGTAGGCCTTAGACAAGGATGTGTGATGTCACCGTGGTTGTTTAATATATTTATAGATGGGGTTGTAAGAGAAGTAAATGCGAGGGTCTTGGCAAGAGGCGTGGAGTTAAAAGATAAAGAATCACACATAAAGTGGGAGTTGTCACAGTTGCTCTTTGCTGATGACACTGTGCTCTTGGGAGATTCTGAAGAGAAGTTGCAGAGATTGGTGGATGAATTTGGTAGGGTATGCAAAAGAAGAAAATTAAAAGTGAATTCAGGAAAGAGTAAGGTTATGAGGATAACAAAAAGATTAGGTGATGAAAGATTGGATATCAGATTGGAAGGATAGACTATGGAGGAGGTGAATGTATTCAGATATTTGGGAGTGGACGTGTCAGCGGATGGGTCTATGAAAGATGAGGTGAATCATAGAATTGATGAGGGGAAAAGGGTGAGTTGTGCACTTAGGAGTCTGTGGAGACAAAGAACTTTGTCCTTGGAGGCAAAGAGGGGAATGTATGAGAGTATAGTTTTACCAACACTCTTATATGGGTGTGAAGCATGGGTGATGAATGTTGCAGCAAGGAGAAGGCTGGAGGCAGTGGAGATGTCATGTCTGAGGGCAATGAGTGGTGTGAATATAATTCAGAGAATACGTAGTTCGGAAGTTAGGAGGAGGTGCAGGATTACCAAAACTGTTGTCCAGAGGGCTGAGGAAGGGTTGTTGAGGTGGTTCGGACATGTAGAGAGAATGGAGCGAAACAGAATGACTTCAAGAGTGTATCAGTCTGTAGTGGAAGGAAGGCAGGGTAGGGGTCGGCCTAGGAAAGGTTGGAGGGAGGGGGTAAAGGAGGTTTTGTGTGCGAGGGGCTTGGACTTCCAGCAGGCATGCGTGAGCGTGTTTGATAGGAGTGAATGGAGACAAATGGTTTTTAATACTTGACGTGCTGTTGGAGTGTGAGCAAAGTAACATTTATGAAGGGGTTCAGGGAAACCGGCAGGCCGGACTTGAGTCCTGGAGATGGAAAGTACATTGCCTGCACTCTGAAGGAGGGATGTTAATGTTGCAGTTTAAAAACTGTAGTGTAAAGCACCCTTCTGGCAAGACAGTGATGGAGTGAATGATGCTAAAAGTTTTTCTTTTTCGGGCCACCCTGCCTTGGTGGGAATCGGCCAGTGTGATAATATATATATATATATATATATATATATATATATATATATATATATATATATATATATATATATATATATATATATATATATATATATATGTATATGTTGAGAAATGGTTTACCAGCCAAGTTTAAAGATAGGGAAAACTTAGCTTAGAAAGACAGCTCATCGCGTGCACAGCCGCCCCTGCGGACGAGGTCTTGAGAAGCTGTATCGTCCATTTCACAACTGGTTGTAAAAGATTATATTATGTTATGTATGATAAATTACCCCTAGGGGGTGTTATGTCAGCATATTTCATTCACTGATGGCTGACGTATGTACTTGTGTGGACTCAAAAGTCCGCACCTCACTGCTGACTATAGGTCAATTACAAACTCCTTGCGAAACAAGAAGTGCGCAGTCCCCCGTTCTACAAGAAATCTGTAACCTACCTTGCTCTTGTAGCATGAGCTATGGTGTTCTTCACACCCTCGACAGGTATCGGTGACTTGATAGAAGCTGAAGTGTCCTTGAATGTCCACGTTTTCCATAGTCTAGGAATACGCACACTGGTACACTATGTTCCACAAGATTTGTCTTTATTGTTCACAATCTTATCACTAAAGAAGCTGATCACACTTCTCTGTAAGTGTTTATTATGTTTTGTGAGACACTTTGTTCTCACTAATGCATGGATCAGTGTTCTTTGTTGGTTATCCTGGCGTCAGTGTGACTCTCAGTAGAGTCAAAAGTAATCTGACCTCACAGCGCCCTACGCCGCTCCATGCCCCTCAACATAAAGGAAAAGCTGACCTAGTACTTTTTGCTTCCTTGCCAAATTTCCTCCATGAAGCAAAGCAGAATGCTTGATTCTTGCTGTCTTAAGCATAGACAACAATGTACACTATCTTTACCATGGTAATAAAGTGAGAGCAGGATTTTCCTTAATTGTCCTGCTAAGGTAAGAGATGGACTGTCTTTTATTAAATTACACTTTGCAACAATGGAGTCTTGCAAGGAGCGTCGGTCGCTTGACCACGTCGTATACTCGTGCTGTATCTGGGATCAATTACTTGCTAGCAGTAAACAAGATGTTTGCTCCTTCTGAGAGGGCTGGGCCCCTCAGGGCTGAAAGGGATTGAAAGGGGCTGAAGGGGGCTGATAACCCCCTCCTGGGGAAAATTTCTCCACATATATATTTATATATATATATATATATATATATATATATATATATATATATATATATATATATATATATATATATATATATATATATATATATATATATATATATATATATATATATATATATATATATATATATATATATATATATATATATATATATATATATATATATATATATAATATAAGTCAGTCCTGAATGTGTTAACAGATAACAAGTTAACCTTCAGATACTGTCCCCGTGTAGATAGCAGATAATTTTCCTGTCTGTCTCAAAGATAACTTACACACCAATATGGTCTAGGGGGAAGTAGTAGGTTCCAATTGGTATCTAAGTCGTGAAGGTGGTACTGTTAAGTGTCTGAGTGGTGTCCATGGTTCTGTTAGGTGTTGAAGTGGTGTAAGTGGTTTCTAGGTGGTTTAAATGTTCGTCTAAGGAATGAAAGTGGTTCTAATAGTCAGGTATCCTCAAAGGAGGACATTAAAGTGAATGCCTGAATTTTTTTCTTACTTTCTTTATCCTGCATTTTTATTTTCATTTCGATCGTACCTCAAGAACCCCTCAGCCAATCGGGTTCAAATTTACAACGCTTGTATACGGTGACGAGAACCAGATTCTTAGATCAACTGGCTTGTGAAGGTGCACTATGAACAAAGTTACTGACGCCATTCCCAGCATCCGGGAATGGTCGGGATAACTTCTAAACCCTCAGTGGCCTAGCTTTAAAACTATAAAAAAATGCCTTCGGTTTCAGCTATGGTGGAAAGTGGAATTCAAACGGGTAGGTTCAATTCTTTTCCATACAATCTTACTAATATGTACTCAACTATACTATGTACTCATATTCCTGTACTCACCTATATGTGGTTGCTGGTAGTAGATTCACAGCTCCTGCTCAGCAATTACTTCATAAAGGTTTCTAGCCACCAAGTTCCTTTAGCCACCAAGCTTCGGCTAGACCGCCATACATCTCGCGAACCAGCGAAATTGTTTAAGAATTGTTAAGCATTGTCAAGCTTGGTGTTATCACAAGCTTGGTATCCCGGGATATGTGAAATAACGCATAGCTTCGCTAGGCTCCCCTACTTATCAAGGTTTGACTGTGTGGCATAAGTGCTGTGAACTTAAGAGATCCAGAGTGTGCACATATACATCCACATATGTACTTTATACTCACGAAAGTGCTCATGCGAACAGAAATTCATATACACACGTACATATACATATTTTTAAGATTTTACTGCATTGGAATTTTATGAGTGCCTTATATTGTAAGTGATCCATGTGTTGAGGTAGAGGAAGCTAGGCTTATAGAACACAAGGATACATTTCTCAGACAGCGCAGGGACAGAAATACCTAAAGTTTCCTATGTGGTGTATGTAGTTGCAATAGTAAGTCAAGTGTTAGAGTCGGTTTAAATTATTCGCATGATTAAATTGTAATGCACAGCTAGATATATCTCTCTTATCTGGAGAAGGTTTAATAACCTTGATAGCAGCATCCACTCTATCAAGTTCCTGGTCGAGGCTACTTTAACCTTCACGTGTACGCTGAAGGTTACATTGTGCAAGATGACATGGACGGGTTTTCCTCCTAGACTGTTAGAATGTTTCTTCTTCTTCTTCTTCTTCTTCTTCTTATTATTATTATTATTATTATTATTATTATTATTATTATTATTATTATTATTATTATTATTATTATTATTATTATTATTATTATTAATTGTTCCCTCACAAAATTAAGATATTTATTTCCACATCTCAGACACTTGTTATTTTCTTTTGCTTAGTGGAACTCATAACAGATGCCCAGTTGCTGATTTCCAGAGTCCTCTTTTCAGGCGATTTGCATAATTAACGTTGTATCGTCTTCCAGTACGACCAAGTTGAAGCACTGTCTGCCTCCTGGTATCTTAATTCTGAGGACGGATACAAGTGCTAGTGCCCTGTGAGTCACAACCAGGAGACTGTTATAACTTAGTGACTTGTGAGTCATAACCAGAAGACTTTTAACTCAGTGACTTGTAAGTCACAGCTAGGAGACTGAACTAACTTAGTGACTTGTGAGTCACAACCAGGAGATTGTGAATTGACTTAGTGACTTGTGAGTCACAACGAGGTGACTGTGTATTAACTTCGTGGCCTGTGAATCACAACCAGTCAATGAAGTCAACCTATGTTTGTCAAGGCAGGGACTACTAACGAAAGATTTGTTTAGAGTTACTGTTGAGTGTTATTGTTTAGTGCCATTGTTTAGTGTCATTGTTTAGCGTCATTAGAAGCACAGTTGGAGGTCTGACAGTGCAGATGGTAGTGAGGTACTTTCTGAGATAAAACTTAACTGCTGACCACTGGGACATTTTAGTAAATTAGGCCTCGGATGACTGTTTTGTAGATTTTCGTTGTTTATTGTTGACTTTATCAAAGTTCAAACCTGAAACTTTCTTCAAGATATGCTGATATGACTTCAGTTGTCTCATGTGTTAGAGAAGCCCAAGACGTGATGTACAGAAGAAGAAAAAAGATGTAAAGATGATGATAATTACATGTTTATTTCTACAAATACATGTACAAGGTATACAGGTCTAGCTGACATCAATGATATACTATTGTATAGAAAGCCGCTTGTTATGCAGAGCATTTCGGGCAAATTATGTCAATTTTGTCCTGGGATGCGACCCACACCAGTCCACTAACACCCACGTACCCATTTTGTTGATGGGTGAACACTGGACATTAAGTGACTTATGGAAACACGTCCTAATGTTTTTCAGCCGTGCCGGGGGGATCGATACCCCGGACCACAGTGTGTGAGCTGAGTGCTCTATCGCTCTATATGATTGGATACATTGGTGTTCGTCAGGGTAATAGGCAACTGCGATGGGTTTGGTGTCTCAAGGAATATAGAAGTTTGTAATGGAAGGACTGACTCCTAGCGTCTGGGGAGGGTAGGAGAGGACTGTAGAGGGATCAAGCGTTTCCGTGACAGTCCTAGACGTAGAATGGATAAGAATTGAGAGTAGTCCATCCTTAAAAAAAAAATATGTGTACTAATATTAGAGTTGTACCAAGGTATATAGTTTTGCTTTTTTGTTTTAGGCCTTTACGATCACAGGAATGATTGGTGAAGACTATGTAGCTCGGGATGTAGTTTCAGTGAATGATAGACTAGATGTAGGAAAATCAAAGGCAAGTACTTGATGAGGGTTATGCTGATGAATAACGTTATTACAAAGCATCAGTAGCAGTTCAGGGGGTCACGCCACTCCATACTAGAGACACGTGTTAATTATTATCTTACTGATGTAGCTGAGTCACATCTTGAGAGTATGATAAACATTCTTATTTGAATGTCATATCTCACTTTCTAGTAGGAAATCTTTAGTATCCGCATAACGAGATGAGGATAGTAAGGACTGGTATCTCCTCACTGCATTCTACAAAAGGGAAAATTTTCCTATGGTTGGGTATTTAGAAGCGATCTGAAAGGGATAAGTGGCACAATTTTTCTGATCAACAGCACAGTCTCCACGGGAAAGGACTCCTTAAAGAAGTTGTTTATTGGTGGTAACTTAGGCTATATTTTCCTCTCTTACTTGGAGCTAAATACTCTGACTACTAACACCTGAGCACTGTGCTACTGTAGCCTCTCCTTATACTGCCTACTACAATTTACGTTTCCAGGCTACATCAGGCAGTTTCAGACGCTGGAGCATTCAACACACCTTTATTTTACATATAAAGTTTCGACCTCACCTGGACTCATTATAAACAGTACTTCTAAACAAACCATTATTAATATTTAAATCCAATATGGAAAATGTATTATAAACTGAAGGTTGAAAAGAAGAGGAGGAACAGACATACCAGCTAGTGATCTACAGTCTCCTCTGAGTAAAACTTTTCGTTATCTGCTAAAACAAACTAAATTCTTAGATATTACTAAAACTATTACAGCTAAATTAATGAAAGGTTATTGTAATAAATTCGAAATTCAAAATTTTACTTCTTTGAGTAGTATACAGTGTGTAATTTACATGCCGTAAAATACTGCAAAAGGCAAAGAAAGCCACTAGCATGTTTCAGCATTTAGGGCACAATACTGTACATATATTGTACTGTACATGTAACAATTAAAATTCTGCATAACTTTTTATGCTATACATTTGTACTTTGAGTAAACTCTTTACTGTAATACACATAAATATACAACTACACAGTAAAATATTCCTAGCTTGTACAACTTCTATATGCTTCTAACATCTCCAACTGACTGACAACATATATTATGTAAGGTATGTGCTATGCAGATTTAAGTGCAGAGAGAGTATAGAATATATAGATCTTCACGTAGTCTCCACGTATGAGTTGAGAGACTACCTCTCAATATACATACACTACACAAATCATATACACTATGTATTTCCACATACTCTTCCTCTTACTACTACTACTACTACTAATAATAATAATAATATCTTTATTTACTACAAGTACATGTACAAGGTATACAGTCCTAGCTGACATCAATGACATACTACTTTACAGAAAGACGCTTGTTATGCTGAGCATTTCGGGCAAATTAGGTCAATTTTGTCCCAGGATGCGACCCACACCAGTCGACTAATACCCAGGTACCCATTTTTACTGATGGGTGAACATAGACAACTGGTGTAAGGAAACACGTCCAGTGTTTCCACCCTTTCGCTGGGAATCGAACCCAGACCCCTCACCGTGTGAAGAGAGAGCTTTTGCCACCAGGCCACGGGACACCAATAGCAAACATATATTATTAAGAATCAAGTTAGTGTAAGTCACAGTGCAAGGCTCTATAAAACAAGACACTTGAGCAAACACTAGGACATATTTATCACACAGCGTTTCGCTCCTGGGGCCTTGATTAAGGCCCCAGAGCTGAAACGTTTTTAA
This sequence comes from Cherax quadricarinatus, assembly GCF_038502225.1. Lineage (NCBI taxonomy): Eukaryota > Metazoa > Arthropoda > Malacostraca > Decapoda > Parastacidae > Cherax > Cherax quadricarinatus. Next base: position 1,000,164 of record NC_091345.1, on the reverse strand, counting down.
TATATCCTAGTGTTCTCTCATATGTTTTTCTAAACCATTTGGTATCAATTACTAGGCTTTATCGTAATAGAAGGTTCAAGTTCTAATCGTCTTTCTTGTTACCACTGACCGTTGGTAAGAGATCATTCCCATCGTAGCTCGAACGCCAGCGAACTCAACTCACATACCAGGGGATCGTCCGGGGATCGATCCCCTGGTATGTGAACATTATGGAATCAAAGTCTATGCTCTCACATAAAGTCCTCTCACTTACAGACAGACTATCAGTGACACAACCTCATCATTTGTCATATCAATATTTTGATACCACAAGGTAACGTCCTTGGCTCATTATTATTCCTCATCTATATCAGTGACGTACCAAATGGTTCCCAGAAACTCCATCCAGTCCTGTTTGTAATATAAACATTTGTCATATCAGCGAGGAGATGGTGAAGATTTCTACCTGGATGGCAACCAACAAACTAACTCTCAATATTGTCAAGACTCTCTACATGTTGTGAAATAATCTGAAAATACTTATTTTAATGTAAACAAAATAATTTAAGCACAGAAAGACAAGAAGAGTGTAACTTGGAAGTTAACATCCACATCCAACATATATATATATATATATATATATATATATATATATATATATATATATATATATATATATATATATATATATATATATATATATATATATATATATATATATATATATATATATATATATATATATATATATATATATATATAACCAGTATGTGGGCATTTATCAAAATTACATTATGTTCCTCAAACGACATTAATCACTCTCTAATCTAGCCCTACCTCACTTATAGTATCTATGATTGGAAATAAAATACTGAAAATCACCTGAAATCTATACTTACTCAGCAGAAATCAGCGGTTAGGATAATCACTCAATGTGCTTTCAGACAATACACACCCGTCACTATTCGAAAGACTCAATTTACTCCTCATTCAGCACATGCACACCAACTGCTGTGCAATGTATATGTACAGAATACTTAGAACGAGCTTCATCCCAGCGCTCGCTCCCATCCTGTTCCTCATCCTTATATCTGACAGAGATGTAAGCCATAGCCATTGAATGTTGTAAGCTATGGGTGTTTGTCTTCCTTACTGTGTTGAGCTAAAGCTTCTGGATCTTTTAAAAGTTATTGTATAACTCTAAGGTCTTTTAAGCTAACTGAGCTGCAGCTTCTCTACTTTATTTCGCTGACCTAGAAAATGTACAGAGGACCTTCAAGGCGCACACTACAGCGATAAAACACCTCAGTAACTGAGATCGGTTGAAGTTCCTAAACCTGTACTCTCTAGAACGCAGGCTGGAGGTGTACATGATTATATACACTTGGAGAATCCTAGAGGGATTAGTATCAAACTTGCACACGAAAAATCACTATAAATGCAAAAGACTCGGCAGACGATGCATCATCCCCCATTGAAAAGCAGGACGCCACTAGAATGATAAGAGACAACACAATAAGTGTAAGGGGCCCAAGACTGCTCAACTGCCTCTCAGCATACATAAGGGGGTTTACCAATAGACCCCTGGCTGTCTTCAGGAAGGCATTGGACAGGCACCTAAAGTCAGTACCTGACCAGCCGGGCTGTGGTTCGTACGTCGAGTTGCATGCGGCCAACAGTAACAGCCTGGTTGTTCAGGCCCTGATCCACCATGACGCCTGGTCACAGACCGGACCGCGGTGGTGTTGACCCACGAAATCCTCTCCGGGTAAAGTTACTGTACTTCTTTGAGTGCCTATATATAAAGAGTGTGAGGAGTTACGTGAGACTTCAGATATTTACTCTCGCACTGAGCAGTTGAAACAATTCAAACAAGTCTAGTGTCTCGTTGATTCTTTTTTTTTTTTTTAATTTTTGTTCGAAGTCATTTGAAAGTGAAAGAAATATGCGGCCGGTAGTAACAGCCTGGTTGGTTAGGCCTTGATCCACCGCGAGGCCTGGTCATGGACCGGGCCGAGGGGGAGTTGACCCCTGGAACACCCTCCAAGTATACGTTTCAAGACGCTCATATAGATTTCTTTCATTTAGACTTCGTCCTACAAATACTAATTTCCTAGCCAGTTTAGAAAAATCATTTCTTAGGTTTCTAGTGGAAGGAATTTCCATATTTAAATTGAGTTACCCACAAACTTTTCATTAGATAGAAATTGTGGTCCACCTTCTCTCACGTGATTAACTACTGAATTGTTTCCCATAGATATACTATAAAACCCTCATGTCATAATAGTCATGAATACCACTATGAGAAATTTTTGAAACAAACAATAACTCAAAGTGATCAATTAAAACACAACGTATCTGGTAAAAGTTATGAGATATTTTATCTGCAGTTTATTTTTATCCTTTATTCTTATCATACATTGGTCATGATGATAAGGTAGTATTTGCGATTACAGCTGTGCTGAGGTGTAGCCTATGTTAGTGTATGTAGGAGCCGAGTGTCAGCCGTGTTGAGGTGTAGCCTGTTAGTGTGTGGAGGAGCTGCCTGACTGTTGCTTGCTACGGTCAACCTTCACACCAGGACCATTAACATTTAACTCAAAGATCAGTTTTCTGCAAAATTGTTTTGAATAATAAACGTGTAAGCAAGATCAAATGGCTAAACGTCACAATCAGTGGTGATAATAATGGTTGAACTTATAGTCTCGTCAGAACTATCAATACATAAAGAATTTCCGAGAATTTTATATAGACATACATAAAACAGCGCACAAAAGAATATATTGATATTCAATTCTCCATCTGTCTTCACATATTTTCAGTAGGCTTGGAAAAGTTAATTATGATGAAGTCATTGATACTGGTGATGTTGTGGTGTGCTCACCAGGCGGCTGGTGCCGCCGTTATGGTCGCTGTTTACCTGGAAACTTTCCAGAGTGGTGTGTGGAAGGTGCCAGAGGACACACTCCACAATCTTACACTGTCTCTCGGCTTCAACGCCAGTGAAGTTATCTGTGATCATGGAAGTGACCTGAAGGAGGCGCAGCTGGTGGTGACGGTGATGCCTGACGAAGAATGGAAGCTGGACTTTGTCGATACCAAAGCCAACTTCACTGCGGAGGAAGTGTGTGAAGGAGTCAACAAGAGCCTCACTTTCTCTGGTTACTACTGGGGAGTCACCAGACTGACCTTCCTCCTCACTCACAACGACCTCGACCCTTACTTCACTAACTCCACTTTACTAAGAGATGACCTTATGGTAAGTTATCTTCAGAGCAACTTACTGAGAGAAGACTTAATAATAAGTGTTTTCCTCACACTACTTACTAAAAGAAGACTTTATGGTAAGTGTCATCCTAACACCACCTTTCTAAGAGACGTGCTAATGGTAAGTGTCATCCTAACACTACCTTTCTAAGAGACGACTTAATGGTAAGTCCTCTTCATCTTGAGATATTGCATCATGATGTTTTCCTCACTCCACCTTACTATAAGACGACCTAATGCAGGAGGGGAAGGGAATAACTTTTGGTCGTGACATTCATAGCAAATCGAACCACTTATTACACATTTTTCATTGATAATAAACCATATCGACCGAAAACGATATTTTGTCTGTACCGATGTAACGTTGCATATAAGAAGTCCTCACTTAAAGTCGTCGATAGGTTATTGGAAACTGCGACTTTAAGAGATACGACGTATAACGAAACCAATTTTACCATAGACTAATTCCTATAAACAAGAGTTAAGTTCGTGCGGCAAGGGAGAGCTGAGAGGGAGGACAGTAGTGCTGCAGGCGCCATGACTATAGAGTGTGTTACTTTGGGACGCTATAAAGTCGTATATTTACCCTGTTCTTAACATTTTTATTATTTTAAGTATCACATGTTTTCCAGAAATATATAAGAAACACACAATATTTCATAAAAACTGAGTACAAACAGCCATATGGGAGGAAATGACATAAGCGGACATGAAGAGTTACGCCGATGCCATGTCCTCTATCCAGATATTAAAAGTTTTTCCGTATTTTCCATTCCTTGCCGGAATTGATTTTTCTCATCAGTGTTAAAATGAAACGACGTTAAGTGAGGACTTCCTGTAAATATTAGAGGTACTTTCCACACGCACAAATCATACGCATCCATAGATTTCGTTTAATATTTTATAAAAATATTTGACTTGTCATTTGTCATGATGATCTGAGTTTTGTTTATCACTACGCTACAAACAATGTTATGAACTTGAGTCAGCATGTGGATCTTACTACAGAAAATTAAGATACTATGCTCTTGAAAGAAGGAAAAGGAAATCTCCAAGAACGACTGTATAGTTCTCGACACCTTCAGTGTTTCACCATCTTAAATAACAACAAACAACGTCACAAATTCAGTTGCTGCAGATACACATCCTCTTTTTATATACTTGGAAAATGAAAACGGTCAGTGTTGTCAAGGATGATCATCTTTTGCAAAACACTGATTTAATATTCAACAAACCTCAGTTAACTGATGATGAAACTGCAGTAGCTGGAAAACTGTTCATCATCGTTATATAAAGCAAACATCACAATACATCTCGGTCTACAATGGATATATACGGCACACTGGATACAGTTCCCCGTTAGGGAGGGGAACCTCTACCTGTCTCCGAGACTCGTCTTCCACGATGTCTCATCGTGTGAGGATTAAACCCAAGACCGCTGTCATCAAAGGTGCCACGAAGCTTGAACCTGCGTCTGCCCTCTGCATATAATAGATGTTTGGAATTGATGAATCAAGAAACTGTGAATACTGATGATTTAAAATTGTATTTAGATGCTTTAGGGAATAGATATGATTCATACAAATTATATTATAACAAATATGAAGGAGATTTGTTAGTAAACTGTGTAGATGAGACTGAAGTAGATCTTATGATTAACCAGTATTATGAATTAGAAGAAAAGATTCTTTCTTGTAAAAGTCAGGCTTTGAATAAATTAAAAGGTGTAAACCAGGCAGTTAATCAATCTGTTCCAACAAATAAAATGTCTCTGCCAAAACTCCCAGAATTATGTTTACCTGTATTTAATCCTGGAGAAAATTGGGAGCAGTTTTGGCCAATTTTTAAAGCAGCTGTACATGATAGGAGTGACCTAGCCTGTGTAACTAAATTATTTTACCTTAAAGGGCAGATAAGAGGAGATGCTCACATGCTCATACAAGCCTTTCCCAATGTAGATGATTCTTACAAGGAAGCAGTTGACTTGTTGAAGGTCACTTATGGTAATATACAACAAAGTAGGTTGGATCTAGTGAATAGCATTGTTAATTTAAAACCTCCAGATCACACTTACAAAGGTTTACAGCAGTTTAGAGTTAAACTGGAGAGCACTCTCAGAACTTTAAGTAATAAATATAATCTGAAGGAATCAGACTGGCTATTGAGTGCCATTGTACAGAATAAATTAAGCTGTAAAACACTTGAATGAATCTCGAACAAGTATCATAAAGATTATTTTGGTCTGGAGGAAATAAGACTAGGTCTACAAGAGTTTATTGTTCAGTTGCAGACCAGCCAACCAACTCATTTTAAAGATGCAACACATAATAACTCTGAGGTATCTGTCAAGTTTCACAAAGGGAAAAATGATCCCAATGTTAATAATCAGAATTCATCTACTAATAAGAGCTGCATAGGTACATATCAAGTAGCAGGAATCAGAAATAAGTACCCTCCTAAGAGTAGCCCAGTTAATAAGAAACCAGTCAAAGAAAAGAGAGATTGTCTTTTCTGCAAGGGTACTATTTTTTTTTAAGAATTGAGTGCATACAATTCATGGAATGATAAAGTTGAAAGATTGGAAGAGCTTGACAGATGTATCAGATGTCTAGGTAATCACAATGTAAAGGATTGTCATGCCAAATTAAACAACTGTTATCAATGTTACAAGGGAAGACACCATATAGTCATGTGTAAGGGTCTATATGATAATGTTGATAATAATGATAATGTTGACAATCCTGACACAACAGTGGCTAATGTAAAAATTGTTGCTAATGTTAATAATGATGGTTTTGCTGAAGTAGCCTTACCTGTGTTACAGGTAAATATTTATGTTGAGATTCTGGCCAGTATTTTCTTCATATTTAGGCAGGAGGGGTATGACACACCGTAATCTCCAGACTAATTGGTGAGTCTTATTATTATAAATTCTCCTTCAATGTATATGTATTCACATTTTAAATTTAATTTACAGTCCACATGTTTATAGTAATGTTTTTACCAGAATTCCTGGTGATGTATATTTCATTTGAAATTAATATAGGTCCAGAGTGACTTATGGAGTGATAGATTATGGTAGGTATCGAAGGGGGACATTTTTTGCGACCTAGGTGTCCTAAAATTCCTACTTGTCTCTGTAACCTTGATAAAGAATAATTATCTTTGTTACCATTTACTGGTATGTATCTTATGAGCTACATCCAGGTAAATTTAATTTTCCACAAAACCTGAGCCAGCAACACTTTGTAACCACAACAGTAGAGGACTGATTAATAAGACTATAGAAATTAGGAGAACTCTCAAGAAATGATTAGGAAGTCTACGAGGAGCTGAACAAAATATTTAAGATATTTTCATAAAAAATATGGACATTATCCTAGAGCCCAAGAAGAAGAAGAGCGCATTAACGAGTATTTTATCTCTTCTCAACAGGAGAAGAGATAGAGAAACTACTGAGCGAGATAGAAACCTGGAAGTAGGTCAAGATAATATTTCTTTGCATGGATTTTGAGAAAAGAAAACTATTGATCCACTGTGTGGCTAATCACATAAGCATATACACAAATAACCCGCACATAGGAGAAGGAGAAAGGAGCTTACGACGACGTTTCGGTCTGACTTGGACCAATTACAAAGTCACAAGGTTATAAAAGCATATATGAATGCACGCATGTTTGCGCATATACGCATAAATATGCAAAAACATGCATACATAAGGATACACACTCATGGTAATACATACACACATGCATACATACTTCTATATTTTGCTATATATTAGAATTTTATGATTGTTCTGTTCCATTATTTGTTCATGCATTGGGATAGAGGGGGCTGGGCTTATGGGATACGGGGATACCTTTCTAGGATCGAGCAGAGAACCGAAACACATGTAATGTCTAGGTGCCCACTTGTGATTGTTGTGGTGGAATCTGGGATATTAGTTATCTGCAATAACTTGTTTAAGCAACTGGTGATTGTAGTGCCACATCGTCACGGATGATATTTAACTGTCTGCTAAATTTATTTGGAGGCTGGAATACTAGGATAGTGGGATACCAGGATATTGGGATACCAGAATACTGGGAAGCAGAATACTGGGATACCAGAATACTGGAATACCAGAATATTGGGATACCAGGATACTGGGATACCAGAATACTGGGAAGCAGAATACCGGGATACCAGAATACTGGGAAGCAGAATACTGGAATACCAGAATACTGGAATACCAGAATATTGGGATAGCAGGATACTGGGATACCAAAATACTGGGAAGCAGAATACCGGGATACCAGAATACTGGGAAGGAGAATACTGGGATACCAGAATACTGGAATACCAGAATATTGGGATAGCAGGATACTGGGATACCAGAATACTGGGAAGCAGAATACCGGGATACCAGAATACTGGGAAGCAGAATACTGGGATACCAGAATACTGGAATACCAGAATATTGGGATAGCAGGATACTGGGATACCAGAATACTGGGAAGCAGAATACCGGGATACCAGAATACTGGGAAGCAGAATACTGGGATACCAGAATACTGAAATACCAGAATATTGGGATACCAGGATACTGGGATACCAGAATACTGGGAAGCAGAATACCGGGATACCAGAATACTGGGATACCGGAATTCTGGAATAAGAAGCATCCATTTATTTTAGTAATAATAATAATATTATTTTCGTTCTCTCAAGGAAGGTTTCTTGTGGCCGCTGAGACTCTTGCTACAACCACTAATACACTGACCTTCTCTTCCTGATTACCTCCTCATTCCTCAGTCGCTGTTTGACCCCTACGGATTTAGCATTCCCCCATGAATGTAATAGTGATGATTACATTCCTGGATTAACCTGCACACACTGAGTGTCCGTGGTTCGATTCCCGGCAAGGGTGGAAACACTGGACATGTTTCCTTACACCTGTTGTCCCGTTCACCTAGCTGTTAGTCGACTGGTGTGGGTCGCATCCTGGGGGACAAGATTGAAGGACCACAGTGGAAATAAGACAGAAAATCCTCAATACCGCACTGACTTTACTGAGTTATCCTGAGTGGCTAACACTCCAGGGTTAAAAATCCGAATAAAATCTTATATTTATATTATCATAACTTTGCAGATCCTGGTGGACCGCAAGGCTCACGCGCTGGACCTTATCTTCATCATCTTCGCCTCAGTCTTCATGCTCTTCAACAACATCAACATGGGCGCCCAGCTGGACTTGCAGATTATCAAGGATGTTCTTCGTCGGCCTCTGGGTCCAGTTTGTGGCTTCATATCTCAGTTTGCTTTTATGCCTCTGGTGAGTGGGACTTTATTTTTCAGTCGACTTCAGTTATAATCTGAGTTTAACTTACAGTTATTGGCTAAAAATTATTCAGTATTCTAAAAATCTGAGACGAGGGATAAAACAGGAAAAATATTAACTGAAAAACTTGAAGGTTTTTCATAAGATGGCTTTCTAAGCTTCCCAAGATATATACACTGAGATGAGTATTTTTCTCAGCGTATATGTGCTGAGAATTTACTTTAATGCCTATTTAAGGGACTCAGGTATTCTCGTCTGGTGGTTGAAATGTTAACATGCAGCCTTAATGACCCTAGTCTAGTTGATAGGTTGTAAATCCCATTAACAAACCAACCTTAGCTTAATGACCACTAAAATGGAGTCCCAGTTTGTAACTGTAGCTAAGCATTATGTCTACAGTATGGTTTAAAAAACTACTCTTTAATCTTAGGCCAAATCCCCTTTTCTTAATATAATTTTACTCATAATCTTGATACGCTTGATGAGTGCAGCTTGAGTAAAAGACAGATCATCAGCTCCTCTACTTTCTGGGTGAAAAATTACTTTCTTGTCTCAATAAAGTGTTCCTCACGACACAGCTCCAGTGACTGCAATCATTCCTCTGTTGAGTGTGAGGCTGACCTACCACCCGAGACATGGGGATGACGTCCCCATGAACATTCTACGTGTTCCATGCAATCCTTTTGCCTTTTCCTTCAAAAAAATGAGACTGTCACAGCCAGTAAATGAGTTGAACATTGGCAGGGCAATAGACCGGTCAGGACCCCCGAAACCCTCTCCAGGTAATATCATGAGTGACAAGACAGAGGAAGTTCTTCCTAGCACCAATTTCAGCCAATAACTCATTAACACTAAGGCGCTGTGTTGATGTTATAGCCAGGACTACAACGTCGGAGTCAACTTTTTTTATCAGCACTGTTGTTTCAGAGTATCGCATAACTGGAGTAAGATGCGAATGTTTGCCTCTTCATGGGAGGATGAAGCCAGTCCCTTGACATCTTGGAGATTTACACAAAAGACGCTGGTTTTGTGTGCGGTGATGACTTGTTTGTCAATGTCATTGCCAGCAGTCCTCAATGCCAGAAACAAAAAACCAATTAGGTTTTGTTCTCATCAGCGTGGAAAAACTACTACCAGTTTTCATGAACTAGATTTGACAGTATGGCGTGTCTCTTAATACCTTTGCCCCTCTTTGTCCGTGTTTCACTCTTTAAGCTTTCAGACATGCAGTATACACATCGTGAATGATATCTAATCGCTTTACATGACGAAGCTGAGGTTTTACGTATGGCAGGAAAACATGAGTAGCATAATCCTGGAGTATTGTGGCATGTTGACAGCATTATCTCCATCAAGAACGACAACCTGCACCACACGAGTAGAGAAATTAGATCTAACTTGCGCGAGGTCTTCCAAGCTGTACAGAAAAAAAAATATTGGCTTCTTTCCGATTCTGAGGATCCCCGTACGTATTTGAAATTGATGGTGGAAAGGAGTTTTAGGAAGACCATAGAAATAAGGTACAGAGAAACAGACAACAAGGAAACGTTGAACAAGACCAAAGTCTCTTCCTCTCTACCTTACTTCTGTTGTGGCTGTTAGACTTGATTTTTATGGTGAAGAAAATCATGCAACTCACTACTTAGTATCTGGGGAGCAATGTCAAGCCTGCAGAGTAAGGAACAGTCATTATTCAGTTATACCAATCGTAGCTGTTTACTTGACTTCTCTCTGACTGAAGGACGGCTTAAAATATAGAGCTCGTTCCGTTTTCTTTGATCTGTGACAGATTTAACTCGGTTGATAAGTTTATTAATGTACGTCTAATATTGGTCAACTCTAAGTATCTCAGTCTTCTGCAGCATCTCTGCCACCGTTGGATTTGCCGTATCTCTACTCTCCAGGACAATAAGATCGATGCTGTTTCAATTAAAAGGATATTCACTCTTTAACTGCTTGTGTCAGAGACTTCCCATGTTTTCCAAATGCCAACTTTAAAGTGTTGTGTGTTGTGGAAAATACTGTATATTTTCCGGAAATACGGCAATTTATAGATAAATAGATGCCCTATATTGTATTTTTAAAAGAAGTATGTTATCGAAAATGGGAAACTGGACCTGCGCCTGCACAGACAGGACTCGCCATCTTGGTTTTGAATTGGATACAACGTTTACCTGGAGTTTACCTGGAGAGAGTTTCGGGGGTCAACGCCCCCGCGGCCCGGTCTGTGACCAGGCCTCCTGGTGGATCAGCGCCTGATCAACCAGGCTGTTGCTGCTGGCTGCACGCAAACCAACGTACGAGCCACAGCCCGGCTGATCAGGAACTGACTTTAGGTGCTTGTCCAGTGCCAGCTTGAAGACTGCCAGGGGTCTGTTGGTAATCCCCCTTATGTGTGCTGGGAGGCAGTTGAACAGTCTCGGGCCCCTGACACTTATTGTATGGTCTCTTAACGTGCTAGTGACACCCCTGCTTTTCATTGGGGGGATGGTGCATCGTCTGCCAAGTCTTTTGCTTTCGTAGTGAGTGATTTTCGTGTGCAAGTTTGGTACTAGTCCCTCTAGGATTTTCCAGGTGTATATAATCATGTATCTCTCCCTCCTGCGTTCCAGGGAATACAGGTTTAGAAACCTCAAGCGCTCCCAGTAATTGAGGTGTTTTATCTCCGTTATGCGCGCCGTGAAAGTTCTCTGTACATTTTCTAGGTCGGCAATTTCACCTGCCTTGAAAGGTGCTGTTAGAGTGCAGCAATATTCCAGCCTAGATAGAACAAGTGACCTGAAGAGTGTCATCATGGGCTTGGCCTCCCTAGTTTTGAAGGTTCTCATTATCCATCCTGTCATTTTTCTAGCAGATGCGATTGATACAATGTTATGGTCCTTGAAGGTGAGATCCTCCGACATAATCACTCCTAGGTCTTTGACGTTGGTGTTTCGCTCTATTTTGTGGCCAGAATTTGTTTTGTACTCTGATGAAGATTTAATTTCCTCATGTTTACCATATCTGAGTAATTGAAATTTCTCATCGTTGAACTTCATATTGTTTTCTGCAGCCCACTGAAAGATTTGGTTGATGTCCGCCTGGAGCCTTGCAGTGTCTGCAATGGAAGACACTGTCATGCAGATTCGGGTGTCATCTGCAAAGGAAGACACGGTGCTGTGGCTGACATCCTTGTCTATGTCGGATATGAGGATGAGGAACAAGATGGGAGCTAGTACTGTGCCTTGTGGGACAGAGCTTTTCACCGTAGCTGCCTCGGACTTTACTCTGTTGACGACTACTCTCTGTGTTCTGTTAGTGAGGAAATTATAGATCCATCGACCGACTTTTCCTGTTATTCCTTTAGCGCGCATTTTGTGCGCTATTACGCCATGGTCACACTTGTCGAAGGCTTTTGCAAAGTCTGTATATATTACATCTGCATTCTTTTTGTCTTCTAGTGCATTTAGGACCTTGTCGTAGTGATCCAGTAGTTGAGACAGACAGGAGCGACCTGTTCTAAACCCATGTTGCCCTGGGTTGTGTAACTGATGGGTTTCTAGATGGGTGGTGATCTTGCTTCTTAGGACCCTTTCAAAGATTTTTATGATATGGGATGTTAGTGCTATTGGTCTGTAGTTCTTTGCTGTTGCTTTACTGCCCCCTTTGTGGAGTGGGGCTATGTCTGTTGTTTTTAGTAACTGAGGGACGACCCCCGTGTCCATGCTCCCTCTCCATAGGATGGAAAAGGCTCGTGATAGGGGCTTCTTGCAGTTCTTGATGAACACAGAGTTCCATGAGTCTGGCCCTGGGGCAGAGTGCATGGGCATGTCATTTATCGCCTGTTCGAAGTCATTTGGCGTCAGGATAACATCGGATAGGCTTGTGTTAGTCAAATTTTGTGGCTCTCTCATAAAAAATTCATTTTGGTCTTCGACTCTCAGTCTGGTTAGCGGCTTGCTAAAAACTGAGTCATATTGGGACTTGAGTAGCTCACTCATTTCCTTGCTGTCATCTGTGTAGGACCCATCTTGTTTAAGTAGGGGCCCAATACTGGACGTTGTTCTCGATTTTGATTTGGCATAGGAGAAGAAATACTTTGGGTTTCTTTCGATTTCATTTATGGCTTTTAGTTCTTCCCGCGATTCCTGACTCCTAAAGGATTCTTTTAGCTTAAGTTCGATGCTTGCTATTTCTCTGACCAGTGTCTCCCTGCGCATTTCAGATATATTGACCTCTTTTAGCCGCTCTGTTATTCTTTTCCGTCGCCTGTAAAGGGAGCGCCTGTCTCTTTCTATTTTACATCTACTCCTCCTTTTTCTTAGAGGAATAAGCCTTGTGCATACATCGAGTGCCACCGAGTTAATCTGTTCTAGGCATAAGTTTGGGTCTGTGTTGCTTAGTATATCTTCCCAGCTTATATCGGTTAGGACTTGGTTTACTTGGTCCCACTTTATGTTTTTGTTATTGAAGTTGAATTTGGTGAATGCTCCCTCGTGACTAGTCTCATTTTGTCGGTCTGGGGCTCCATGCATACATGTCTGAACCTCAATTATGTTGTGATCTGAGTATATTGTTTTTGATATGGTGACATTTCTTATCAGATCATCATTGTTAGTGAAGATGAGGTCTAGTGTATTCTCCAGTCTTGTAGGCTCTATTATTTGCTGGTTTAAATTGAATTTTGTGCAGAGATTTAAAAGCTCGTGTGAGTGTGAGTTTTCATCAGAGCTGCCTCCTGGTGTTATTACTGCAACAATATTATTTGCTATATTCCTCCATTTTAGGTGCCTTAAGTTGAAATCCCCCAGGAGCAAGATGTTGGGTGCAGGAGCTGGAAGATTTTCCAGACAGTGGTCAATTTTTAACAGCTGTTCCTGGAATTGCTGGGATGTTGCATCCGGAGGCTTGTAGACTACCACAATGACTAGGTTTTGGTTCTCGACCTTTACTGCTAAAACTTCCACTACGTCATTTGAGGCATTAAGCAGTTCTGTGCAAACAAGTGACTCTGCAATGTACAGGCCAACCCCCCCCTTTTGCCTGTTCACTCTGTCACATCTGTATAGGTTGTAACCTGGGATCCATACTTCGTTGTCCAAGTGATCCTTTATGTGGGTCTCAGTGAAAGCCGCGAACATTGCCTTTGCCTCTGCAAGCAGTCCACGGATGAAAGGTATTTTGTTGTTTGTAGCTGGCTTTAGACCCTGTATATTTGCAAAGAAGAATGTTATCGGACTGGTGGTATTGTTGGTACTGGGGGGGGATTTTTTTTCCGGCATTAGTATCTGTATCTGTTGGTTTGGAGTGGAGGCCATCGACTGTGGTTCCACTCCAGGAATGACTGGATTTGGTGTACGATTTCTGCCATTTCCTGCCAGTTTTTTTTCCTTCCTGGCACTAAAAAACCTCTCCCTCTTGAGTGGCTGTGGCTACCCAGGTTTTCCCATGGCCTGGATGTTTTGTATCTTTTTGTCCCCTTTAGATGGTATGCCTGGCAATTTAAGTTATAGCACAGTCTTTCCTGTACTGAAGAGGTACACATTTCAGGGTGAAAAAGCTTACAGGAAGGGAGTTTGCATTTTCCTGTTTTCATATGGGCATGGCATTTTCTAGGGTGGTCATAGTTGCATGTCCCATCTGTTTTTCCAGATTTCCCATGCCAGCAGATACCAAGTGCATAGTATGTGCACAGGCTTGGTTTCCGCTTGCCTTGGGTTTCTGTGACTGTATTCCCTGTTGGTGCATGTTTCCCTGTCTTACTTCTATCCTCCCTAGCACCAACAATGGAGCTCCCACCAGTTGTTTTTGGTAATTTATCCTCACTATTGCTATTGGAGTCCTCTTGTTTGCTATTTCCTGCGGTATTTCTAGTTTGCAATATTGGTTTTATCTTATCTTTGACTACACTTGTTTCCCTACTATGGCTCCTGTCCCCTATGAGGTCATTTATATGTATTCCTTCCTGCGTATAATTCCCGACTACCTGGACAATATCTCCAGCTTCACCATTTCTGTCTCCCAGGACAGTATCTCCAGCTTCACCATTTCTGTCTCCCAGGACAGCACCTCCAGCTTCACCATTACTGTCTCCCAGGACAGTATCTCCAGCTTCACCATTTCTGTCTCCCAGGACAGCACCTCCAGCTTCACCATTTCTGTCTCCCAGGACAGTATCTCCAGCTTCACCATTTCTGTCTCCCAGGACAGCACCTCCAGCTTCACCATTACTGTCTCCCAGGACAGCACCTCCAGCTTCACCATTACTGTCTCCCAGGACAGCACCTCCAGCTTCACCATTACTGTCTCCCAGGACAGCACTATCAGCCCCACATTTACTGACTACCAGGACATCACCTCCAGCCTTACAGTTTATGACTACATGGCCAGTATCAAGGGCAGTACCATTCAGCCCAGACATTTTATGTTCCCATCTGTTGTAGAAAGCTTCCAGGTTTTCTATGAAAGCAGCTTTGATGTTGTCCTCTTTTAATACCCTTGTGATTTTAGTCCACAGATTTTCCTCATTTGAGCATACCCAAAAACACTTCTCTGTTTTAATACTGCTTGTAGCTAGTTCTGGGATATCTGCACAAGGGGCGTGACACCAATTTCCACAAAAATGACAATTTATCCATGTGGAAGCCCGTTTGTTTGACTGACCACAGACTACACAGGGCTTCATAATGATTTGAATGGTTGATTTACTGCAATTCTACTAGCAACCTCTTGAAAATTCTATTAATAACCTTAAATGAAGCTCTAGCTATTTGTATTTCTGTTTCTAACTCTTTTTGTATATTGGACAGCTTACCGTCACGTTCCTGATTTTTTAATGTTTGTGTTTATAGGGCGCCTACAACCCCATCCGTTTACAGTCTGCTTTATTGTCCAACGAAACTGTTTGAAACCAGTCCCGGGTTCGGACCAGTCAAGGGTTCGGACCAGGCAAGGGTTCGGGCCAGTCGATCTGCTCTGATCAGTGGGTCACTTATTTAAAACATACTGGTCGGTGATTTGAGCTAACACATGAAGGATCTACTGGAAATTATCTACCCGAGTAATATGTGATTTGACTGATACAAAAGTATAACTTGCGTGTTGAAGAGCCGGTGATATCTGGCAGCTCCTACAATGACGAACGGTCACCTCCTTGTTTATCAATCGCTGTATCTGGCTTTTCTCTTTTTTTTTTTTTTTTTTTTCTTTTTTCCGTCTCCACCACAATAAATGCTATATTATCACTATAGTTGACTGGTGCAAATTTTGGAGGAAGGACGCTTTTTCTGTAGTAATAATTGCTTCTCGTTGTGTATATTGCGACTGCTGGTAACTACAGGTTATATGAAATTCACAGTAACGTCTCGTATTTCAAGAAAAAGAAACTAATGAAAGTCACTCCACTCCACTAAGTACCATTATAATACTGGTTAGTTGCTACTACAACACTGTATTCTGCTAATCACTGGTATCACTAGATTATATGCGAGTACACTGGCAAGCCAGGAAGATTATTAAAAAAACAGCTGACCTGTGGTAAGTTCTGGCGACTTCTGGCACCTGCCTCTATAGGCTTATCACTTCATTTACAAATTCACCTGTTTTCAAATGACACTTTAGCCTTTATCATCAATATACTAGGGAGCCACTGTAGTATACACTATACACTATGTATACTCAATGTTATCAGGGAGACTTTCTTTCCTCTGACATGAAAAGTTCAATTAGTGTAATGGGAAGGAATTTTCGTGCTCTAGAGGTTAAAATTGGGCTTACACCTCTTAAATAAGAGGTGAAATTGTTGGACATGCATTCCTGCATAACTTGAGATATCAGACGAGTGGACAAGACAGCTCCAGGAACCTCAGATAAGCTCTCTAGATTTGTGTATAATTCTGGCCAGTGTTTTCATAAATTTAGTTAGTGAGGTTTTCTGAGTATGATACACATTAATCTCCAGTCAAATTGGTGAGTGATATTAAGATATATTTTCCTTCTGTTATGTAATTGTGTATATATATAACCATTTATTATTTTCAATATACAGTCCACAAATTTATATATTTACCAGTATTCCTGGTGTATGTATAGTTCAGTTAATTAATAGGTCCAGAGCAACTTGTGGTTATGACAGTGGTAGGTATCGAAGGGGGACATTTTTTGCGACCTAGGTGTCCCAAATTCCTACTTGTCTATGTAACATTGATAAATAATAATTATCTTTGTTATAATTTACTGTTATGTACATAATTAGTTACATTCAGATAAATGCAATTTTCCACATGTGTGTTCATAATGGCTGCCATTCATGTTTCCGCTGTTGTCAGTTGAATTCTCAAATTCTTGTCGTATACCATACAGTGATGTATAGCTACTGGGTTTTCTGTCAGCCCTACAGTTCTACAATCACCTTTAACTGATGCATTATTCTGCTTAGGGCCTGGTCAACAGCCGTGGCAGAGGATATACCTGATGTCTCGACAACAAATTTGCCTTTCATTAACTCTTCATAGATGTTAGGACGGCGCTCTTTCAGTGATACTATATTGCACAAGAAAACTGGAATACATCTTGCGTATTAAGTGTATCCCAAGGTGAAGAACCAAGGCCCCATCTCGGTCAAGTCCTAAGAAAGTTGGAAGTCTAGTTTTTCGTATCGTTCTCACGTTAACCATTAATTAGGTGAACTCTCAGGATAATGTACCAGAATCATACTTGGGGACAAACCGCATTTCTTACTCTTCCTGTAACATAACATCTGTGTTGCTATCCTCTAAATACGTGCAGTACTCAGTATAGGCCTACTGTAGAATTACATAATAATAATAATAATAATAATAATAATAATAATAATAATAATAATAATAATAATAATAATAATAATAATAATAATAATAATAATAATTTTTATTTGAACACGATACATAGTTGTACAAGGAATTATTGTAGTTGGGTGTACATGCCAAAAGCTCCTTGTATACAGAGCATTATGGGGAGCCTTAACTATGCTCCTTGTATACAGAGCATTATGGGGAGCCTTAAACTACTAGCTGTGACCTGATGAGTCTTCCGAGTGCGTGTCACATGGGATGCAGGAAGTATGCTACCCAGTACGTATGCTTACCATAAGGTATGCTGCCTAGGAAATATATTGCCTGGGGAGTATGCTGCCAAGGATGCATGCTGTTCAGGAAGTATGCTGCCCAAAAGGTTTGCTGCCCAGGAGGTATGCTGCTCAAGAGGTATGCTGCCTAGGAGGTATGCTGCTCAAGAGGTATGCTGCCCAGGAGGTATGCTGTTTCTAGACACATGAAACATCTGGTCCAGTCTGCTACTAGACACATGAAACACCTGGTCCATTCTGTTTCTAGACACATGAAACACCTGGTCCAGTCTTCTACTAGACACATGAAACACCTGGTCCAGTCTGTTTCTAGACACATAAAACACCTGGTCCAGTTTGCTTCTAGACACGAAACACCTGATGCAGTCTGTTTCTAGACACACGAAACACCTGGTGCAGTCTGTTTCTAGACACATGAAACACCTGGTGCAGTCTGTGTCTAGACACATGAAGCATCTGGTCCAGTTTGCTTCTAGACACATGAAACACCTGGTCCAGTCTGCTTCTAATCACATGAAACACCTGGTCCAGTCTGCTTCTAGACTGGACCAGGATTTATCACCCTAACATTCTCTCCACTGTCGAGCAACTTCACTTGGAATCAAGAAAAAAGTTACATTATTTTTTTAAATCACTGTGTGTGTGCATTTACCTATTTGTGGTTCTTGGGGTCGTATCACAGCTCCTGGCCCTGCTGGTGTGTGTGTGACTTTTCTTAATGACCACATCCTCCTCGTTTTCAATAAACGTGTCTGTGATAGAAAATCCAGAACATTAATTTTTACGTAAAAGACAGACAGTCTTGATATTAGGAAAGTTTGAAATTTACCGACCTTTCTAAACTCACTATGGATTATTTTTGATGGCATCCACGTCTCCCTATTGAAATTTCCCAGCTTTTGAGGCTTCCAGATTACAATATTTTTGAGTGATGGTGTATGTTGTAAGTACCATCCTACGTGATTAGTGTGAAGGATAAAGTTAGTTCTTGCTCTTGTAAAATGTACAGACCAATGTATCTGTACAATGTACAATGTACATTGTATCTGTAAAATGTTCTTTACAAGGTTGAATTTATTAACTAAGAGCTGTTATTTCACCAGGGAGGCCTACCTAAGGTATACATTATCTCTCCAGTATGACGCCCACAACACCCTGCTGCCTATTTAATGCTCTTTTGTATTAATTTTGCAACAGAAATGACATACCTATGTATACTCCTTTTAATTTTTATGCATGGCCTATTTCCCAGGTCTTGCTGTATCCACATGTTTTGCACAATCCTCCACAAGATTTATAAAGGACACGCAACAAAATGTTAATTTCAGCAGCCAAAAAAAATATATATATTTTTAATAAATTTCAGGTCACGTTCATAATGGGCCGAATTTTCTTCGATGATCCGCTACATCGCCTGGGAATCTTCACACTGGGCTGCAGCCCCGGTGGTGTGATGTCCAACTTCTGGACTCTTATGTTCAACGGTGACATCAACCTCTCCATCACCATGACAGCCGTCTCCACCATTGCTGCCATGGGTAACTTTCATCCTGAGAGGGGACATGGGATAAATTTCGGTCATTATTTTCAATATGTACAGCCAGTGTGAATTGTGAACATAAGAAAAAAGGAACACTGCCACAGGCCTACTGACTCATGCGAAGCAGGTCCATGCCCCCCCCCCCCGATTAGCCCAATGACCCAACTAGTCAGGTCACTTCCACTTAAGGAAGGAGCAAGGCATCAGACCTAGTAGCACAAGCTAGTCAGGTCCAACTCACACCCACCCACACCCACTCATGTATTTACCTAACCTATTTTTAAAACTACACAATGTTTTAGTTTCTATAACTGTGCTCGAGAGTTTGTTCCACTCATCCACAACTCTATTACCAAACCAGTGCTTTCCTTTATCCTTCCTGAATCTGAATTTTTCCTACTTGAAACCATTGCTGCGAGTCCTGTCTTGGCTGGAAATTTTCAGCACGCTATTTACATCCCCTTTATTTTTCCTGTTTTCCATTTACACACCTCCATCATATCCCCCCTAATTCTACGCCTTTCTAAAGAGTGCAGATTCAGGGCCCTCAGTCTATCCTCATAGGGAAGATTTCTGATACATGGGATCAACTTTGTCATCCTCCTCTGTACGTTTTCCAGTGCATTTATATCTATTCTGTATTACTGTGACCAAGACTGTGCAGCATAGTCTAAATGAGGCCTAACCAAGGATATATAGAGTTGAAGAACAATCTGAGGACTTCTATTATTTATACTTCTAGGTATGAAACCAAGGATTCTGTTAGCTTTATTGCAAACACTAATGCACTGCTGTCTGTGTATGATAATTCTATGTAACTGTATTTGTGTATACCTGAATAAGCTTACTTACTTATTTACTTACTTAGTCTTGGTTTTAGATTACTGCTAACCAGAACTCCTAAATCCTTTTCGCAATCAGTAGTATTAAGATTTACATTATTTAGTTTATATGTGGCATGGTTATTTTCCTGTCCAACATTTAGAACTTTACATTTGTCTATATTAAACTGCATCTGCCACTTCTCCGACCATTGCATCAGTCTATTCAAATCATCCTGGAGTACTCTAGTGTCCTCATTAGAATGAATTGGCCGGCCTGTTTTGGTGTCATCTGCAAATTTGCTTATGTCGCTATTTATTCAATCATCTATGTCCTTTATGTAAATTGTGAACAACAAGGGGCCCAACACTGACCCCTGTGGAACACCGCTTGTGACGTGCCCCCATTCTGATTTCTCCCCATTTATGCAAACTCTCTGCTGCCTATTTCTCAGCCATGCCTCTACCCAGGAAAAAAATTCTCCTCCTATTCCGTGTGCCTTAAGTTTCCTCAATAGGCAATCACTCTCATCAGCATTTTGGCTCATAAAATTAATCAGTTTCAACATTTCTCAGAAGCAGTCTCTAAGTTTTTTCTAATATGAGATGGAAGGTTTTCATGCCTGGATGTTTTGGACCAGTCATTTATGAGGTCATTTGCTTTTTCAAGAGGAAAGGGATGATAAACTTTGCCAGTCTTTTTTCTGGTTATTTTGTTTATACCTTTCCAAGCCAAACTTAAAGGGGTATTCCTATTTAATCCACTAACAAATTGTTCCCATTCCTGTTGCCTAAGTCCTTGTTTTCTATTCCTTTCACTTGTTAGTGCAGCTTGGAACATTCTGAGCAGGATTAGGGTTCTACATTCACGGTATGCTGCATGTGTTAGATTGCGTAGCTGTGGATCATTATAGTATTTACATTGGTTTTTATTGTTATTTATAGTGGAAGGTCTATGTTTCCTTTTCCTGCCCACTTGATCTGTGATGACAGTCTCAATAGTAGCAACTAAATCATTGAATTTTTGTGCCAATAGGCTCATAATTCTTATACCATTGATCCAAGTGGTTAATAAAGTTATCTCTGTGTTCTGGGTTGAGAATAAGTTTCCTCCTTCTGTATTTAGCTCCTTGATTGCTGGAGATGTGATCAAGATTGACAGTTGTGAGTCTTGGGAAGTGATCAGATAGAAGATCATCAACTATGACCGAGTCATGTATCGTATATGATGTATTAAATCCAAGGCACTGATCTAGTATGCCACCATATATGTGAGTAGGCTCAGTAGTTTACCTGGAGTTTACCTGGAGAGAGTTCCGGGGGTCAACGCCCCCGCGGCCCGGTCTGTGACCAGGCCTCCTGGTGGATCAGAGCCCACAATTCGAACATTATCATGCTCATTTAGAAATTTCACTAGTTTAGTTCCACTGGTGTTTGTTATAGACCCACCAATATTCTTATGTCTGGCATTAAAGTCTCCAAGAATGAGGGTGGGTTCATTATTGAAGTGATCTGGTAAAACATCAGGTCGAAGCTGGTTCGCTGGGGCATAAAAATTAAAAATGTTTATGGAAAAATCGCCTGCATATACTTCGACACCATGATACTGCATGTTTACTCGACTCTGCAGAGCAAGGAGTGAATGTGGCAAGTTCTTTCTGACATACATCACACAACAGTTGGTTGACCTTAGGTTATAAGCTGCATATCCAGGCAACTTTGGTGGAGGTGCTCCATTTTTCAGTCTACATTCCTGCAAACAGATAACATCAACATTCTTGATTGCATTAATATGATGTAAGTCAGGCAACGGCTTCCTGATGGAAGCAATGTTCCTTGAAAAGATTTGTAAAGTATCCATTGTAGTGAGTTATTACAATCTCTTGCTCATAAGATGGTAAAACTATTATGCTTTGGCTACAGTGTGCAGGCACTTAAGAGCAAATAGCATAGTTTGAACGTGTTTATCTTCAGAACCTTTTACTTTAAGCATTTTTCGGCATTTTGGCAGCCAGTTCCAAGGCAAGTCTTGAAGCCATGAGTCATGGGTTTCTTTCTTACAAATTGCTTGAAACTGAACGTAGATTGCTGTTCTTTTGACATCATCAACGTACTCAGGAGAATCATCCTGACTACATATATTTATTAAACTTGTCAGCATCTGTTCAAGCTGCTCAATTTTTTTCTGCAAGTTTGTTATAATTTGAGGAAGGTCAGGCGAATCCAATGCCTCTCCAGAGGAAGGCACTTCTAAGTTAGTTCTTTCTTTAACACCTATCACCTTAACAGGTAAGATGGTTAAATTGTTTTGTGTTTGCTTTGAAGAAAGTGCTGCCCTACCTCGGTCAGATGATCAAACGTTCATGCTGCATGTCATGATATAACTAAGACCCGCGTCAGAAAACACATGTCCCGTTTCCTGACAAACCTTACCTAACCTAACCTAACCTAACCTAACCAGCATGGGCCGGTAGGTGTGATGTAATGCTCCGTAGTTCTCATGTTCTTACTTCCAGTTCTGCGAAATATATCTAAGAGTTACCTGTCACCAGTGTGTGATCAGGTGACACAGACATTTATTTATTTATTTATTTATTTATTTAAAAATTTGTGCACACATACAGAGGTACAAAAAATACAGAAAAGAGCAGTATGCCAAAGCCACTTATACTATGCATAGCATTACATAACATGTGTCACAGACAAACATGCGATACAGACAAACATGTGACAGACAATATATAACAGACAAAACATGCACCAGATACCCATCCTGTGGGCGATAATCAAAGGATTACAAAGGTACATAATGGGTCCCTGGACCCATTATGTACCAAAGTTTTGATAGCTGAACAAGGTACAAAGGTAATGAACTCCAGGCAGATTTCGTCACAATCATGACCAAGTTACGAGGTAATGAACCATCTACACGTCTATATATGGTTGCAATCATGAACAAATGGCAAAGTAATGAGCCATTCACACATCCACACCCGATCACAACTGTAATGAGTTATTAGTGCAAATATTAATTGGGTCACACACACACACACACACACATTAGTAGCAATCAGTGAAGAGGCGAGGCCAGGAGCTATGAATCGACCCCTGCAACCACAAATAGGTGAGTACACACACACACACACACACACACACACACACACACACACACACACACACACACACACACACACACACACACACACACACACACACACACACACACAAACACACACAAACACACACACACACACACACACACACATACACACATACACACACACACGCACACAAGCGCACGAACGCGGACAGGATAACGAATAAATATGAGTGGCACGAGAGAATCAATGAGAAATCCCCAGACATCATAGCAGTCACAATAACGAAACTCACTGAGACAATAACAGACGCAATCTTCCCACCGGGATATCGGACCCTAAGGAAAGATGGAAGGAGTAGAGGGGGAGGAGGGGTTGCACTACTCATAAAAAACCGATGGGGATTTGAAGAAATGGAAGGCATGGGCGAGATTGGAGAAAGGGACTACATAGTAGGTACAATTCAGTCTGGAGAACATAAAGTAGTTATTGGAGTGATGTGTAACCCACCACAAAACTGCAGGAGGCAAGAGAGGAGTATGAAGAAAACAACAGAGCGATGGTGGACACACTGGCTGAGGTGGCAAGAAGAGCTCACTCGAGCAGAGCAAAGTTACTGGTAATGGGCGATTTCAACCACAGGGAGATCGATTGGGAAAACCTGGAGCCACATGGGGGTCCCAAAACATGGAGAGCCAAGAAGATGGATGTGGTACTGAAAAACCTCATGCATCAACATGTCAGGGACACTACCAGAGAGAGAGGGGAGGATGAACCAGCAAGACTGGACCTTGTGTTCGCCCTGAGCAGTTCAGACATTGAGGACATCACTTACGAGAGGCCCCATGGAACTAGCGATCACGTGGTTCTGAGTTTTGAATATATAGTAAGAGTTACAAGTATAGAGGGTAACAGGAATTGAATGGGAAAAGCTAAACTGTAAAAGGGGGGACTACACAGGTATGAGAAACTTCCTGCAGGAGGTTCAGTGGGACAGAGAAATGGTAGGAAAGTCAGTAAACGAGATGATGGAATATGTAACAACAAAATGCAAGGAGGCAGAGGAAAGGTTTGTTCCCAAGGGCAATAGAAATAATGGGAAGACCTAAACGAGTCCTTGGGTTACCCGAAGGTGTAGGGAGGCAAAAACAAAGTGTACCAGAGAATGGATAAGGTACAGGAGGCAAAGGACCCAGGAAAATAAAGAGATTAATCGAAGAACCAGAAACGAGTATGCACAGGTATGGAGGGAGACCCAGCGACAGTACGAAAACGACATAGCATCAAAAATCAAGTGCGACCCGAAACTGCTGTATAGCCACATTAGGAGGAAGACAACAGTCAAAGACCAGGTGATCAGGCTGAGGAAAGAAAGTGGGGAACTCACAAGAAACGATCAAGAGGTATGTGAGGAGCTCAACATGAGATTTAAGGAAGTATTTACACTGGAGACAGGAAGGCCTCTGGGGTGACAGAACAGAGGGGGACACCAGCAAGGAATATATCAACAAATGTTGGATGACATACACACAACTGAGGAGGAAGCGAAAAAGCTGCTAAGGGACATTGATACCTCAAAGGCAATGAGACTGGACATCTCCCCGTGGGTCCTTAGAGAGGGAGCGGATATGCTGTGTGTGCCACTTACCACAATCTTCAACACATCCCTTGAAACTGGGCAACTACCTGAGGTATGGAAGACGGCAAATGTAGTTCTCATTTTAAAAAAAAGGAGACAGGAAAGAGGCACTAAACTACAGACCTGTGTCACTGACGTGTATAGTATGCAAAGTCATGGAGAAGATTATCAGGAGGAGAGTGGTGGAGCATCCGGAATGGAACAAGAGTATAAATGCCAGCCAGCACTGATTTATAGAAAGCAAATCCTGTGTCACAAACCTTCTGGAATTTTATGATAAAGTAACAGAAGTAAGACACGAGAGAGAGGTGTGGGTTGATTGCATCTTCTTGGACTGCAAGAAGGCCTTTGACATAGTTCCTCACAAGAGAATAGTGCAGAAGCTAGAGGATCAGGCGCGTATAACAGGAAGGGCACTGCAATGGATTAGAGAATACCTGACAGGGAGGCAACAACGAGTCATGGTACGTGATGAGGTATCACAGTAGGCACCTGTGACGAGCAGGGTCCCACAGGGGCCGGTCCTAGGACCAGTGCTATTTTCGGCATATGTGAAGGACATGATGGAAGGGTTAGAGTCAGAAGTGTCACTGTTTACAGATGATGTGAAGTTAATGAGGAGAATTAAATCAGATGAGGATCAGGCAGGACTTCAAAGAGACCTGGACAGACTGGACACCTGGTCCAGCAACTGGCTTCTCGAATTTAACCCCGCCAAATGCAAAGGCATGAAGATCGGGGAAGGGCAAAGAAGACCGCAGACAGAGTATAGGCTAGGTGGCTAAAGACTGCAAACCTCGCTCAAGGAGAAAGATCTTGGGGTGAATATAACACCGAGTACGTCTCCGGAAGCACACATCAGCCAGATAACTGCTGCAGCATATGGGCGCCTGGCAAACCTTAGGACAGCGTTCCGATACCTTAGTAAGGAATCGTTCAAGACACTGTGCACCGTGTACGTCAGGCCCATACCTGAGTATGCAGCGGCAGTTTGGAACCCACACTTGATCAAGCACGTCAAGAAATTAGAGAAAGTGCAAAGGTTTGCAACAAGGTTAATTCCAGAGATAAGGGGAATGTCCTATGAAGAAAGGTTAAGGGAAATCGGCCTGACGACACTGGAGGACAGGAGGGTTAGGGGAGACATGATAACGACATACAAAATACTGCGTGGAATATACAAGGTGGACAGAGACAGGATGCTCCCAAGAGGAAACACAGAAACAAGGGGTCACAATTGGATGTTGAGGACCCGGATGAGTCAAAGGGATGTTAGGAAGCATTTCTTCAGTCATAGAGTTGTCAGGCAGTGGAATAGCCTAGAAAGTGACGTAGTGGATACGGGAACCATACATAGTTTTAAGACGAGGTTTGATAAAGCTCATGGAACAGGGAGAGAGAGAGAACCCAGTAGCAATCAGTAAAGAGGCGGGGCCAGGAACTATGAATGGACCCCTGCAACCACAAATAAGTGAGTAGGTGAGCACACACGTTAGACCTATATTGGAGTATGCAGCACCAGTTTGAAACCCACACCTAGCCAAGTACGTGAGGAAAGTAGAGAATTGCAAAGGTTTGCAACAAGACTAGTCCCAGAGCTATGGGGTATGTCCTACGAGGAGAGGTTAAGGGAAATCGACCTGACGACACTGGAGGAAAGGAGAGATAGGGGGGATATGATAACGACATTTAAAATACTGAGAGGAAGCGACAAAGTGGACGAAGATAGGATGTTCCAGACATGGGACAAGGCAACGAGGGGTCATAGTTGGAAGTTGAAGACTCAGATGAATCGCAGGGATGTTAGGAAGTATTTCTTTAGTCACAGAGTTGTCAGGAAGTGGAACAGTCTGGGAAATAATGTAATGGAGGCAGGCTCCATACATAGCTTTAAGAAGAGGCATAATAAAGCTCATGGATGGCGAAACGCCAACAATAAAGATACCCAGATGTTGCACATGTGTCTTAATTTCATCTTGTCGGTATTGTATACCATTCTTGTACAGTCTAGTACCAGCCACCCACCACTAGATACCCGGCTTTCGTCGATATCTCATGTCAAATCAGACAAATTCAAATGATTAGCTATTCCTTAGGCCTGTTTGGACACTTATTATCTGAATAGCATCCACATGCACTCCTCACCATTTGAGTATATAATGAACTTACAGAAGAGAGACTTCTTTATCGAAATGGCTGCCATATCTTACCAGGTAGTATATGGTGCTGGCTTGGTGTTTAATTACTTTTATATTTTGAGTGTCTACAAGTTTGCTAAAATGCTCGGTTGTAATAATATTTTTATCCTGCCGTCCCACGAACTGTAAAATTCCGCTATTTCAACAGTAGCAACAGCCACTCATCTTGTAGTGACACAAGGATGCCTTAAAATAAAATAAAATAGAAGAGAGATCTGAGTAAGTAATGGAATGATCGCTGGTGTTGTGCCTGGTGTGAGTCAGTCAGTGTCACTGGTGTTGTGCCTGGTGTGAGGCAGTGAGCGTCACTGGTGTTGTGCCTGGTGTGAGCCAGTCAGTGTCACTGGTGTTGTGCCTGGTGTGAGCCAGTGAGTGTCACTGTCTCAGACACCATCCTTGCTTACCTTTGCCTCACCAAAAATAGAGTTAGAGCCTTCAAGCTGAATTTATCAAAACTTAAGTTTGAGACTTTCACGTTGCTGATTTTCAATGCCTCATATTTTCACATTTTTTTTTTTAATTTCTCAGTTTTTCTTGATTTTTTTTTAAATATCTTCATAACTTCAACACAACCCCCCATCCTTCAA
The DNA here is from genome assembly GCF_038502225.1 of Cherax quadricarinatus. Classification (NCBI taxonomy): domain Eukaryota; kingdom Metazoa; phylum Arthropoda; class Malacostraca; order Decapoda; family Parastacidae; genus Cherax; species Cherax quadricarinatus. The sequence continues at coordinate 972,609 of NC_091345.1, read as the reverse complement.
AAAACTGTCATTGGCCCCTTGTTTTCCATGGACCCAAGACTGTGAACCACTGATATAGTTTACCTCCACAAAGTCAGCCAGATAAATTCCACTTTCCAATAACGCCGAGAAAAAAAAAATGAAATGATACCCTAGTTACTCATTTTCCTCTTCGTCAGGGATGATGCCACTATGGATGTACACCCTGGGAGGGAAGCTGCTGGAGGAGAACGCTAATCTTAAGATTCCCTATGGTAACCTGGCAGGATCGCTCATCAGCCTCACATTGCCCGTCGCTGTCGGCATCTTCATAAGGTCATCATCTAAGTATTCATTATTCTTGTGTTCCCGTTATTGTTCATAGTTCTTACTGATGCTACTACTGTTTATATTAATACTACTGCTACTACTACTACTATTAGTAACACTACTACTACTACTACTACTATTAGTAACACTACTACTACTACTACTACCACCACTAAAGTGCTTTTACTACTACTACTACTACTACTACTGCTATTACTAATAGTAATACTACTGCTGCTGCTATTAATACTATTGCTACTAGTACTGGGAAGCAATGAAATAATCACCAGTAAACAGATGGGTTTAACACCCTTGCAAACAGTTCATCAGGACCTGGGGATTTGTTAGGTTTTAGTTTCTCTGTTTGTCTGAGGACCATGTCACTAGTTACTGCAATCGTACGATGCCAGTGATATTATGATGCCAGTAATGTTATGTTACCATTGATGTTATGATATAATGGATGTTGTGACGACATTGTTGTTATGATGCCAGTGAAGTTATGATGCCATTGATATTTTGATGCCATTAATGTTACTATACCATTGATGTTATGATACCATTGATGTTATGATGTCATTGATGTTATGATACCGTGGATGTTATGATGCCATTGATGTTACGATGTCATTAATGTTATGATACCATTGATGTTATGATGCCAGTGAAGTTATGATGCCATTGATATTTTGATGCCATTAATGTTACTATACCATTGATGTTATGATACCATTGATGTTATGATGTCATTGATGTTATGATACCATTGATGTTATGATGCCAGTGAAGTTATGATGCCATTGATATTTTGATGCCATTAATGTTATTATACCATTGACATTATGATACCATTGATGTTATAATGTCATTGATGTCATTGATGTTATGATACCGTGGATGTTATGATGCCATTGATGTTATGATGCCATTGATATTATGATGCCATTAATGTTATTATGCCATTGCTGTTATGATACCATGGATATGATGATGCCATTGATGTTATGATGCCATTGATGTTATGATGCCATTAATGTTATGGTGCCATTGATGTTACGATGTCATTGATGTTACGATGTCATTGATGTTATGATGCTATTGATGTTATGATGACATTGATGATGGCATTGATGTGATGATGTCTCCCATTTAAGGGAATCTCAAACGAAACATATATTCCAAATCCAAAATTACCTAATTTCATCTCACTCAAATAAGAGCTGAGAGAGTTTCATGACTACCTGCTTGTGAAGCGGAGAGTGACCTGTCATGGTGTGACCTGTTGCAGGTACAAGCGACCCAGTTGGGCAGAGAAGGGAGCACGCATCATCAAACCCTTCACCTTCATCGTTATATTATTCTTCATGGTCGTAAGTAGTCAATTTCCTCTTTCATTTTGTCTCTTGGAAATCCGACAACTAATTATTTTCTATCATCTAACAATCCTGAGACTTAACTGGGAAACCAGAACTATCACGGTTTGCACTTTGAATGCTTCGAGATCCATTCTTTAAGATTCCAGGTAAAATCTGTGTCACACCTCACTTCTCGGTGGCTATAGTGAGTTTGTCACAGGGTAAGTTTCCGCCATATTGGCGGTCAAACGTGTAATAGCGATGAAGTTTACCTCTAGAGAGTTGGAACATAAATGTTTATTTGTCGAGAAATAAAGTAACTACTACTACTCCTAATTAATAATAATAATTAAAATAATAATAATAGAAATATGTACAAATTTACTGTTTATGTAAGAATTTTAAAGTACTGCAAAATTTATTTTTATTGTAGCTTGTGTTTACATTGTCGTACATAAGAAAGTTTGTGTGACTAGTGGAGGAAGGATTGTGTTCACCCTGTGAGGAGCGGCACCAAGGAAACAAATAGATCATAAAATGGGTCTTTGTGACATCCCACTGGATATGGTTTCTTAATCATACATTACATTCATTCATTATAATTACGCCAGTGGGGTAATGCAAGCCTTAACAACTTGCAAGAGTAACCAGGACTTTGGAGAGGGTAAATAATGACAGCCTTCTCTAAGATACTATTTGTCTGAGGACCATGTCACTAGTTACTGCAATCGTACATAGTTTATTATCCTGTTCTATATAATCTATTATTTCAGGAAAATCGCTAGTATTTTCCTGGGTGAAAACTGAGAGGAAGTAGGTACTGAGAATTTCACACATATCCTTATCACTGTCAGTGATCTGACCAGAGTTATTCTTAACTGGGCCAATCTTGTCCCTAATCTTACTTCTGTATACCTAAAAGAACCCTTTTGGGTTAGTCTTTGAATCCCTTGTGACGTTAGCCTCATAATCCCTTTTTGCTTTTCTTATTCCTTTCTTTACTTCTCTCTTTAATTGAATATATTGATTTCTTAACTGCCCATCCCCTCTTTTGATACGCCTATATATGCCTTTCTTTTGGCCAATGAGATGTTTTAATCTATTGTTCATCCATTTGGGATCATTTTTGTTAGATCTAATTTCCCTACTCGGAACAAAAGTTGTCTGGGCAGCTAGAACTATGCTCTGAAAAACGTCATATTGGCAACCAAGATCACCTACCTGACCCATAATCAGGACATCCCAATTAAGCCCACCCAGGTAATTTTTCAGTCCCATGAAGTCGGCCAAGCGAAAATCTGGGACAGAGATTTGATTGCAGTTATCTGGGTAATTCCATGATATATTGAAACTAAGTGATTTGTGATCACTTTCTCCAAGCTCATCATTAACCTCAAGATTATTAATTAGTGAATCTTTGTTGGCAAGAACCAAGTCAAGCAGATTGTTTCCTCTAGTTGGTTCTGTCACAACCTGTTCTAAAAAGCAATCCTGAACCGTATCAAGAAAGTCACTAGACTCAAGATTTCCTGTCATATTGTTCCAATCAATTTGTCTAAAGTTAAAATCTCCTCTTATCACAACATTTTCATATCTAGATGCCTTATGCATTTCGTACCATAACAGCTTACTGCCCTCCCTATCAAGGTTTGGGGGCCTATAAATCACACCCAAAATTAATTTTTCACGTCCCTCGAGAAACTGTAGCCAAACAGATTCTGTGTTCGATGTTTCTAATCTTATATCATGTCTAAGACAACAATTTAATTTTTCTCTGACATACATCGCCACTCCACCACCCTTCCTGTTGACCCTATCAGTGTGGAATAGTTTATAACCCTGTATGTTGCATTCAGAAGGCATTTCTCTATCTTTCAGGTTGAACCAGGTCTCTGTTATACCAATAATATCTATATTACCTACACTTGCAAGTAATCTTAGCTCATCTATCTTATTTCTTAGACTCCTACTATTTGTATAGTAAACCTTAAGGGAGCTAGTCACTCGTTGCCCAATACTATCTTTGTTTGTTTGTTGATCAATTGATTTGCCATTACTAGCAACTTTAAAACCATACCCCCGGCCGGGATTGAACCCGCGGTCATAGAGTCATGTTGACTAGCAACTTTATATTGCATATTGTCATTTAAACATATCCCTGAGGTATCCCGGTAATAACTGCTGTTTTTAACCCTTATGCCGCAGCCTGATTGTTTCTCACATTATCATTACTAATATAAGCACTGGTTACTCACTAGGTTACAATCCCATCCAATAAGAGATTCCTTCATCTAGCTGTAGCAAAGTTTAGTTAGAAAGTGATGGATTTGACATTTTCTTATTAATAGAGTCAGTGATATACCGCGACCCACAGGGTTTGCTCGGACGTCTTATTAAATAATTTGATGTTTGGATACAGAAAACATAATATTCTGGTGTGTAGCCCCTGTCTCCGTGCACACATTTGACGTTTATGTGATCGCCAGCTCCATGTAAACTGAACTGCCAGAGATATTTGGTTTAGCAGCGAGTACCTCCTGTAGTCTGCTGATCTTGTTACTTTCTCCATAAACTTGTTTTACTTGATACAGTTGGTTACTAGGGACCAATGGATCTGAGAGTTCTCATCTGTACTCTTCTACTTCTTACTCGTTGTCTCAATCTTTTTCTAACACTTTTGACCACGTTTCTGGAGGCCTGTGTGAGAGGGAAGATTCGTAATTATAACTTTAATTCAAGTCATTTATTTGTGCAGTGTACGTGTCTTGCGTTATACATGTACATTTTAGGTTCAGAACTTAGGTTGTTTAAGGCAAGTAATGACGTCAGGGAGTTAGAAACAACTAAACTAGCTGTAATTGCATGTACGTAGACTTAGTTACTGCTGTACTAAATTAAGTGTTTGTGTTACATTTGTATATACACTAATAACATCCGTGTGACATAATAATTTGTAAGTTTTGATTTTGTAGCTTAGTCACTCTCTAATACAGCGTATTTGACCGCCAAAATGGCGGAGATAGTAGCTCGCGTCACGTGACTGCAATCTCTTTATAATATGTGAAGCCATTATAAATCCTTTAAGCTTCTCATACAGTAATAACAACCTCCAAAAATATATATAATTCATTATGTACGAAGCAAGTGCCTAGAAATTACCCGAGTCTTCCTAAAACGACAAAACTAACATATAAACACGGTCGTCCTCCACGGTCTTCTGTATATATTTCTAGTCTCCATATTATGTCCATGTATTGATAGAACCACTGGATGGCGAAGCGTCTACTAATGTTGCACATGTGTCTAATTCATCAAACATGTTGTTGTCTCACAGCTGGGCACCTTGAATTCGTACAAGGTGTTTACCATGATGACCTGGCAGATGGTGGTGGCGGGATCCCTAGTTGCTCTCTGCGGCTACAGCTTCGGTGCCATCTTCGCTAAGCTCTGGTGCCTCTCCACCGACAAGGTCATCGCTATCAGCATCGAGACAGCTCTCCAGAACCCCGGAGTCGCCTTCATCCTTCTCAAGCTCTCTCTTCCCAGCCCAGACAGGTGACCTCCCTTTTAAAGTGCTTTGGGTCATGAAGAGTATGATATTCAAGGTGGGATATTCATGATGGTAAGGAATGAGTATACTTAATAACTAATGAAAAGAAAAACACTTTTCTAAAAAAAAAAAAAACGATAAAGCGATCTATAAACTTGGTTCTCAGTCAGAGATCGTGTTTTGCAGAGCTCTGAATGTGAACATTACATATCTCTTTTACCTGTAAACAGATAATTCTGAGATATGACTGGGTAGACAGCTGAGCATTCTTAGCAATAAAAAATAAATCCATCACACTTACGGAAATCAAAGGTAAAATGAATAACGAAAAGCTTCTGGAATTAATGAAATATATAATACAAATAAATACTATCACACTAATCTAGAATAACTAGCATTAGTTATAATTGCCATTAAATAGTCACTGATAAATAACTCTCCTAAAATTATTCCCAACGTTTCTACAAGCACCGTAAACAACCGAAACGAACAAACTTTATTTCTTTCTGCAGTATACAAGATGTAGTTTACGTGTAATAAAATATTGTTCAACACAAAAGAAAACCACGAACATGTGGTGATTTTTTCGTAGTGATAAAACTTAAGACGAAAGGATGAAGGTCTAAGTCGGGAGGAAACAGTTAAAATGTGTTGCATGCCACGAGCCACACAGATGAGGGCTGGAGAAGCTGCAGGGAGGGTGAGTGTGGCTGAGATGCGTGTGACTAGTCCTAAAACGACCGAAAGGGTAACCATTCTTTCTGAATAATGAGACCCTGTCACCTGCTTCCTGCTGTGTCTTTCATAACTTGCTAGTTTGCCTGTTACACCCACAGGACACGCCACTTTCCAGTGACGTATCTAACCTGCATAATAGTATATGGTCCATGAAGTCACTGTGAGGAAGAAGTTTGGTATATAGTGAACTCTTTACAGCAGCCTTCACCTCAGCATCTTCCCGTTCATTTGCTGGGACACCAACATGGCCCGGACACTACTAACCCATCTTCACGCCTTGTGGGGATGGACTAAACACTCCAGGATGGTATATTCTGGTCATAAATTTTCTGGAACATGTGTGTCTGCCTGCTGCTGCAGTTCTTATATTCCCATATAGTTCACGCTGTTGACACATCACTGTTTCATTCTCGTTAAAGACAGCACCCACAGTTCTGTAGCTACTGGTAAATGCTTCATTATTTCCTAATAAGCCGAATCGTACAGTTTGACCTATTTGGCAAGGGTCGACTTTGCCGAAAAAGCAGACGTCCGTTTATTGCCACTCCAGTTTCTTGTCGCTGTTATATGCTTTTATCGACTCTCATCTTCTTCATAAAGTCTGTCAGTTCATCATGGGCCACCTGCCCTGCAACCTCTATATGTCTGATTCCTACCTTCATTGTGTAATATTTCTTTTAGTTCAGTCATCTAGTTGTTACTGTACTCTAACTCCTCTCCGGAAAATAAATTCTATATTTTGCACATTACGAATGTTAAAAATGACAACTAGTCAGTAGTTGCAATTTTGGGTTTAGGTTTTTCTAAAAAGCTCGTAATCGGGTCCGGTTAGTGTCTATTACTAACTTATCCTGGAGTCTGGTGGTGAATTCTTGTGACTCTCAGTGGTACAGTGGAATATCACAACGGGGTTGAGGTCCTACGTATAACTGATTTCAGGTGACCGCCACTGAGTAACTGAAACAGAATGTGAATTCCGACAAGCTGAAACCAATGAGACTGATAAAGTGTGGAGAACTTTATTAATAACAAGAAGAATGCCTTGCAACAACGCCTCTACTAACGTGTCCTGGATGATGAACGGCGATGGAATTTGGATCAGTGCTCTGAAAATTTTCAATCTCGAAGCCTTTTAGAGAAACTTAATGTCGAAAGAATCATCAAAACAATGAATTTGGAAAGAAGTTAATAACACTCCCTATTTCTTAAATTCATTACTATGCAAATTAGACACTCCTTTAAAACTAAAGGACTACTGCAAACACGACAACCAACACGACCATGTTCTATTTAGATCACACTTGAACCTAGAGAGGGATACTACCAGGGTTCTTTCTCAGAACTTACAGGATTTGAAGCTCAGAGTTTCTTGAACAAGAATGACAAATTATTAAATATTTTTTCTCCAAGCTTCATTTACTCACACACGTCGCTCGAGGTTATAGAAATAGAACATTTAAGAGCATCTGCACCGACAACTAAGAAAATCAGTGACTGACTCATTATTTTCCCAACATGCAGTATTCCCATTAATCTTTCCAGTTAAAAAGAGCAGGAACATCATCGCTGTCGTTAGGTCTGTCACTATCAACAAGCTCAGATGAATCAAACACAATCACTAATATCAAAAGAAAACTGGGTTGTACTTCTTCGAGTAAAGTCTGCAACACAATTTTCGTGATAGAAGCATCACTGGACATCAACACAAGCATCAAGGAATTCAAATACGCAAGCAGAACTCACAGCACAAAAATACTTTTGTTTTCTTATCCTAGGCACCTATAACTGAGCAAAAGCTAAGAAAAGCTAAAACAAGGGAGGAAAATACATTAGAAAGTGCCTAGAATCGACTCTGATCAGCATATCAACAACACTTTCCACACTCGAGATAACTTCCAAATAGAAAAACTCCTTCGTACCTCACCTTTGTAGCAGACATTGTGAAAATAAACATGATATAACTGACCAGTCTCCACTCTCTTCCACTTTTCTCTTGTATGTAAATTTATTTTTGTTCTTTTGTTGATGACTTAAAAACCTTGTCAACCAACTGAAACGTTTCCATTTATAGTTTTTTTCCCGTACTCCATTAATGTCCTATATGTTCTAATTTGTCTCTATTCACATATTAAGTTCTTCACTCTGGCATTTGCCATATTGCTAGGGTGAAGGTTTTTCCTCTTTGTCTTCATCATCCCTCAGCTTAAATAATCTTTCCGTTGGCAATTCAGCCATTGCCTAGTAAGTTTATTTAGGTACAAATCCACGTAAGTACAATTATCATACATAGTAAGATATACTGAGAAAGATCGGAGTCACCATGATTCAAACCAACGTGAGGGGAGTGACACATACCCCAGTGTGGCGTTTTAGACCAGTCAGTCACACTGTAGCCGAGTAGTAGTCTAAACAGGGCCAGATTAAGAAGTCTCCGGGCCCTAGGCTATTCAAATTGGCGGGGCCCCTTTGAGTTACGGGTAAGCGAAGTGACCCCTTCCAGCTTGGGGGTGGGGGGGGGGGTCGGTGTGAGCCTGTTTAAGGTCTAATTAAATACATTCTGGCTATTTAGATTAAATTTAATAGGGAAAGTACATCAAGACAACCAAAACCATTTACCAACAGCCATTATAACTATCTTGTTAAATCATGCATTTTACTCTCCAAACACTTGAACTTTTTAGGTAGGGACCCCTTTGCACTTGCGCCATGTGCGCAGTCTTGGATGAGCCCCTAAACCCCTTGGACAGCGAGGCCCCCAAATGCGCGGGGCCCTAGGCAAATGCCCAGTTTGCCTATGCGGTAATCCGGCCCTGAGTCTAAAGGGTCACATTAGGGATCTATGCCACTCCCCTCAGGTGGGTTTCAATCCTGCTGACTGCAGTCTTTCTCTGTATATACCTCCGCTTGTTTCTGCGTAGTGCATTAACAATAACAAGTGTACATTATCTAAGATAACCCAAAAAGTCAGAGTGATTTATTTACATTGGGGTTCTTACAAACCTACAAGTTTTATGCCGAATGTTTTGCCAACCTGTATCATCACTATGAACTCTTGGATTTCTTACCCACCATAGACTCCTCAGTGTTAAATATTTACACTTGGGAACCATTTGGAGAAGTAGTGGGTGTCTGATGCTCTCCAGAGATAGAACGAGTGACTATGAAAGTGCTCTTCGGCAGATCAAGGGTTACTCAGTCTGATCGATTTTGACAAAAAAATAAACAATCTTATCGGAAATTTCTCCCTGATTTTAGAAGCGTCCCGTGGTTCGGTTGGCAACCGGTGGTTCAATCCCCGGCAAGGGTAGAAACGTTGAGCATGTTTCCGTACACCTGTTGTCCTTGTTCACCTAGCAGTAAGTAGGTACCTGGGTGTTAGTCGACTGGTGGGGACAAGATTAAAGAATTGCAGTAGAAATAAGACAGACAGACCCTAATGACACACTGACTTAATTGGAATATTCTAGGTGACTAACCCTCCGAGTTAAAAATCCCAACAAATCTTATAAGAATGAGTAAAATCTGAATATTACTTACGGAGTTATGAAGGTTTTAAGGTGACGCTTGTGACTTGTTTTATGGCAGAATGAGTGCTTCCGCCTGGAGGAAGGTACTCTCTTCAATTTTCATTGGCCATATTTTTAACACCTATATTTATGTTTTCGTATCATATTTCACTTATATTAACTGTTCAGTCACACTAAACATACGTCAACAAATGTAAATAGCATTTATTAGCTCCCATAATGCCTAGCACTTGTTTTCTCCACATCAGGCTAACTGGGACTATTTTGGAGGATCTAGAATTTTGGCATAAATTTATGTCAACGGCAGTTTAATGATTAAATATCATATTTTGAGATAATGATTGTAAGTATAGATTTTAATATGTGTAAAGGTGTATTATTATCCCTAAAAATTATGATCTATATATTTTAATTGTTATCCGTCTCATGGATTAATTCAAAGCTGACAGTAAGCAGCAAAGTCTGCGTAAATGATGTAAAAAATACATAATTCTAATTTTTTAACAAACTGTTTATTGCAGTGACCTTGCAGCACTACCAGCCATGGCTACCATGATGATGACAGGCCCACCAATAATTCTTGTTTACATAGTGTATGCCCTGCTCCACCGCTTCTGTGGTTGCTGCCCCGTCACTCCTGAGGTCCAGACAGTGACCCTCCCTCAGGAGACACTCAGTGACACTCCGCAGGAAATCGTTAAACTACTTCCCGATGCCGCTGATGGACTTGCCACACCAGTCATCAAACAAAAGGAGAAAGATCCCTACGCCATCATTTTGCTAGGAATGACTAAGAAGAAACTAATGGAAACCGATGGTAATTACTATGTGACCGTAACAGAAAGTTGAGTGGATTGTTCTGTTGTGGATAGTTGCGAACCATCTTTGTCAGTGTTTGTGAGTTCATTACCTTTGTACCTTGTTCAGCTATCAAAACTTTGGGGCCCAGTCCCTGGACAAATTATGTACCTCTGTAATCTATAAATACCTTTGTAACTTGTCATGATTGTGACCAGATCTACCTGAGTTATTACCTTTGTAACTTGTTCAGCTATCAAAACTTCGGGGCCCAGTCCCTAGACCATTATGTACCTCTGTAATCTTTTGACTACCACCCACAGGATGGGTATGAGATGCATAATAAACATATTAAACTAACTCAGTGCTGGAAAATGTGACTGAAATCAAGCCACTGTATAACTAGTGTATTAATATTACAATGTGTAGTATGCGCCATAACCTGGACTACACGTACAACGAACATGTGTAAATTATAGTATAATTAATATATAAATAGTGTAACTACATGGCATTAGCAAATAAAACAAATGATAAACTCTAGCTAGAAATTTCCTTACCTTGATGGGTAGTTATGTCTGCCAGGGCGAGATGTTTAGTGCTATGTTGATTTGTTTTATTACGTCAGTTTCTATGCAATAACCAGAGAATGACTTTGTTATACAGAAGGTTCATGTAGTTATTCGCTATTTTTGAGACCAGTTTATTAGGCAACTTTTTGGAAAAATAACCAATTTAACCATATCTAGGAAGAACCTGGTTTTAAAGCCCAAACATAGCTCTGTTAATGAGCTAAACAGAAGGAAGTGAATTAGAGTGGTTTAGAGGTGTGTGCGTGTGTGTAGGATGGATGTCAATCTAACTTAGTGTCAGGTAGTATTTATTTACCTAACTTCTCATGCTATCTATCTATCTATCTATATATATATATGTATATATATATATATATATATATATATATATAAATATCTATATATATATATATATATATATATATATAGATATATAGCTTCCTTGGATGCTTCACTTTCATAGTTCCTTGATAATGTGAGTAGTCACGAAAGCGCTTGGAATTTCTCTATTCTTTCAGAGTGGTTGTTTTGCATATTTTGAAATCACCTGTTTACTGTGATCTTATTGCATATATATATATATATATATATATATATATATATATATATATATATATATATATATATATATATATATATATATATATATATTATATATATACAGTGGTCCCTCGCCTTTCGTAGTTCTCGGCAATCGTAAATTTCGCCAATCATAGGGGTATTTTTGTATAAACATGGACTCGCTTTTCATAGGTTGACTCGCGAATAGTAGTTCGTCCAGGACGCTTATGCACGGTGTCAGCAGGGAAGGCCTCCCTACCCAGCCAGTCTAGCATTGTTTACCAGTGAGTGAAGGTCCCCTCAAGTGCTCCTACGAAATATTTCATAATATTCCACTCATTTTAGTGCTTGCAAGTACTAAATAAGCTACCATGGCTCCAAAGAAAGCTCCTAGTGCCAAGCCTGTGGTAAAGAAGGTGAGAAATATGTACAGTGACAAAGTCTTGTACCATTTTAGGGAAGTGTTAAAGAGACGCCAGAAACAGAGCTCTCTCCACAGTTACTTTGCGAGACAGGACTAGAGTGACTCTCAAGGTGGTCCTAGTGGCATTAAGAAACAGAAGAGAAGCAACCCCAGAGAAGCAATTGGTACCTGAGGTGTTGCTAGAAGGGGATTCCCCTTCCAAACTGTAAACAATCCAATCTCTCTGCTCCTCCAGTCTCCCATACACTAAGAAGAATCTCCAATAAAGGTAAGTGTTATGCTGTTAATGTTTCATTCATCATTTCCCATTGTATTGTTTATGTACTACATGTATATTTCATGTAAAAAAATTTTGTTTTAATACTTCTGAGTGTCAGAAACGGATTAATTGTATTTACATTATTTCTTATTTTACCTGGAGTTTACCTGGAGAGAGTTCCGGGGGTCAACGCCCCCGCGGCCCGGTCTGTGACCAGGCCTCCTGGTGGATCAGAGCCTGATCAACCAGGCTGTTGCTGCTGGCTGCACGCAAACCAACGTACGAGCCACAGCCCGGCTGATCCGGAACTTTAGGTGCTTGTCCAGTGCCAGCTTGAAGACTGCCAGGGGTCTGTTGGTAATCCCCCTTATGTGTGCTGGGAGGCAGTTGAACAGTCTCGGGCCCCTGACACTTATTGTATGGTCTCTTAACGTGCTAGTGACACCCCTGCTTTTCATTGGGGGGATGGTGCATCGTCTGCCAAGTCTTTTGCTTTCGTAGTGAGTGATTTTCGTGTGCAAGTTCGGTACTAGTCCCTCTAGGATTTTCCAGGTGTATATAATCATGTATCTCTCCCTCCTGCGTTCCAGGGAATACAGGGAATCCAGGAGCTTTGTCAAACCGTTTCGCTCCTGGAGGGCGAAACGTTGCCACAGTAAAATGTCATAAAAGTTGCACTTGTGTCTTTTTACCTAACATGTTAACTCTTGATTGTTTCTTCTTTTGGACCCTTGTACACTCTGTTTCCTCATTCTACGATTTGACTGCAACAAAGGTCCTGATCTCTCAAAGCATCTTTTCCCCATTTGTCTTCCGACGGAAATCAATCCTACTTAAAGCGAAGATCAGAAAGAGCTGCTGCTGTTATGTCAGTCATCTCCAAAAACAGATTAAGTCTTGGTTTCACTGCCCAATGGAAATAAGTTAGACAGTCCTCGATGACGCACTGACTTTCCTGGGTTATCCTGGGTGGCTAACCCTCCGGGGTTAAAAATCCTAACGAAATCTTATCTTATCTTACCTGCTGCATGGATTACTGAAGACAATTAGGGCTCTGGTGGCCTGGTGGTTAACGCTCTCGCTTCACACGGCGAGGGTCCGGGTTCGATTCCCAGCCAGAGTAGAAACATTGGGCGTGTTTATTTCCACCTGTTGTCTATGTTCCCCATCAGTAAAAAATGGGTACCTGGGTGTTAGTCGACTGGTGTGGGTCGCATCTTGGGACACTGACCTTATTTGCCCGAGATGCTCAGCATAACAAGTGGCTTTCTATGTAGTAGTATGTCATTGTTGTCAGCTAGGACTGTATACCATGTACCTGGAGTTTACCTGGAGAGAGTTCCGGGGGTCAACGCCCCCGCGGCCCGGTCTGTGACCAGGCCTCCTGGTGGATCAGAGCCTGATCAACCAGGCTGTTGCTGCTGGCTGCACGCAAACCAACGTACGAGCCACAGTCCTGCTGGTCAGGTACCGACTTTAGGTGCTTGTCCAGTGCCAGCTTGAAGACTGCCAGGGATCTATTGGTAATCCCGCTTATGTATGCTGGGAGGCAGTTGAACAGTCTCGGGCCCCTGACACTTATTGTATTGTCTCTTAACGTGCTAGTGACACCCCTGCTTTTCATTGGGGGGATGTTGCATCGTCTGCCAAGTCTTTTGCTTTCGTAGTGAGTGATTTTCGTGTACTAGTCCCTTTAGGATTTTCCAGGTGTATATAATCATGTATCTCTCCCGCCTGTGTTCCAGGGAATGCAGATTCAGGAACTTCAGGGGGGTCATCGGTCAAAAAATTGTAGCTCTTTTGTTTACCGTCCGATTTCCTCCAGTTTTGGTGCGCAAGACAAAGTGTTTTCACTCTTTGTTAAAAATATTTATCAAAAATATACTTCAAACAACAACTGAGAAAAGACTGAAAAAGGACTAACTTACCGAAAATGCCCTTGTAGCCAAATTTAATCCTATATGGGACGACGTAAGGTTGTTTGGACACTTGGTGCCGAGAGAACAATGTTAATACGACTTTCTAAAGCTATAATGTCCTCTAAATGTCTTATCTTTATTTCACAAAAAAATAAAGTTTGTTTGTTCTTGGAATGTTGCAAAATATCTGCCCTTTACTCCCACATAAATCCCAAAATAATTGGAATATTTCCCCCAAAATAACTTATTATTATTTATAATCAATGGGGAAGCGCTAAACCCGGAGGATTATACAGCGCCTAGGGGAGGGGGGGGGGTGGAAGGCATTCAGGCTTAATTCGGGGAACTGGAGCACAGATCCAATTCCCTAAGTCAAGAGCCCCTCACCAACATCAAGGAACCTTCCTTGAGGAAAAAAAAAAAAAAAAACTTTAGTGAATAGAGAAATCATTATTTTACAATTTCTGTGAATATTATTCCATTTAATTAAGTAATAAAGGAAGAATTATGGAATTTAGGTGAATAAGTTACTTCCAAGATATTTTCCTGGAACGCCGGCCGGCCCACCGTCTCGAAAAAAAAAAATTCGCGAAGATCGCGTTTGATTGGGTGTATTTCTTAGTAAACTGATGTTCTAGTGTAGTTATCCTCTTCAAAACACCGTTTTCTCTTACTTAAAGACCAAAGAATACGACATGAGAGGATTCACTCATTTATATCGAAATATTCCCGATAGTCTCTCGCCATATTATGGCTTATTTTATTCAGTCTAGAGTATATAGCATGTTTGTATGTTATTTATAGTGTTTATTACATCATATTAGATCAATTCTGATAGATAAATAAGCCGTAGAGTTGATATATAAGCTGATATAAGCGTAATAATGAAGTGATTTCTCCTGGCACTCTCTGGAGCGGGAACACTGCCGAGTGTTCCCATATTGTGCCTGGTTGGCTCTAAGTCTATGGATAAGCTCTGCCTACTGTTTTATGATGCCAAATAGTCAGTTATTATATTAGAAAGAATAATGCAAGAAAAAGAGATAAAAAACAAGGAAAAAATTCCAAAAAATATATGAGCTGTGAGCAGACTCGCTACCCACATCACCGTCACCATACCTGATATAAATGACTATAATTTCTTGTAGAAACGTCGTAGAACATTAATTCTGGTACCATTGTTAGTTAGTTTAATATGTTTATTATGCACCCCATACCCATCCTGTGGGCGGTAGTCAAAAGATTACAGAGGTACATAATTGGTCCAGGGACTGGACTCCAAAGTTTTGATAGCTGAGCAAGTTACAGAGGTAATGAACCATTGTGTTGCCAAAGAGTTAAGCTATTTTTCGGTATAAATAACTCAATTTCCATATTTTTTCGATTTTTTGAGAGCGCGCGGAAAATTGCTCTACAGCCCCCTTCAAATTTTCCACAGGAATCCAAAAACCAGGCCAACATACTGACGTTATTTCCCTGAATCCCAGGCACAATTATTCTGATTTCATGAAAGGATACATACACGGTATCCTCATCTTAGCGCTACGGGAGAGCCTCACACCCTCCCTTCCCAACAGATATTATGTACCACCTGTAATATGATATATTACAATTAATAAAACCACCACTGACGAAACGTCATCTTCAGTAAATGCCTTGATAATGAAATGTGTATTATTCCCACACTGGGTTGGTAGATCTACTGCAGTGCCTCTCTTCTTATGTTCTCAACTACAATGAGGCAAACGTAAGATAAGATAACATTTCGTTCGGATTTTTAACCCCGGAGGGTTAGCCACCCAGGATAACCCAAGAAAGTCAGTGCGTCATCGAGGACTGTCTAACTTATTTCCATTGGGGTCCTTAATCTTGTCCCCCAGGATGCGACCCACACCAGTCGACTAACACCCAGGTACCTATTTGCTGCTAGGTGAACAGGACAACAGGTGTAAGGAAACGTGTCGAAATGTTTCCACCCGCCGGGAATCGAACCCGGGCCCTCCGTGTGTGAACCGGGAGCTTTAGCCACCAGGCCACCGGGCCACGTATACCAGTTGTATGGCGACTTTTATAACCTTTTAATATCATTCAGTAAACAAAGAAATACAGCCAATATGGTAATAATGATGCTCTTCGTGGAATGTAAATCCCAGCCTCCTACCGAAAAAAAAAAATATACCGTTATCTTTACAATGATGCTTTAATATCAAGTACGTACTTCGGTTGTAAATATATGACATTATCTGCAGATCTCACTTGGTTTATCTTCGTAGCGATAACATAAACTTTCTTCAACAACCTTACCATGGGATTTTTTTATCAAGACGTAAGCGAGTTACTCAACCAGGGACACACCAGTACACTCCAGGTTATTCGTTGCAAGGAGAGCACATCAGTTACTGTTGGTGACGTGTGGTGCTCTGTTAAATTGTAAGCTTCGCTGGGCTGCAGTGTTTTATTATTATTGTAAGTTTAGTGGCAGTAATATATCAAGTTTTATTGAGAAATAGCATTGGATTGCCGCAGGTGAATAATGCACAAATGAGCTCACGCACTGAAATACTGATACTTCCATATGAATTTTAAAATAAGTTGACAGAACTTCCTTTGTTCATAGTTGTCAGCCCGACACACAGGGTAAAGTGTTTGACATCGTTGTGTAGTGCGACGAAATTTCTCCTCTTAACTTATTCCCAAATGCAGTGTTGGTTGTTGTTGTTGTGGTGGTGGTGTGCGCACCTGGTCACTGGCGCAGTTGCAAAGGGAGGAGTTTACCTGGAGACCTTCCAAAGTGGTGTGTGGAAGGTGCCAGAGGACACACTCCACAACCTTACACTGTCTCTCGGCTTCAACGCCACTGAGGTTATTTGTGATCATGGAAGTGACCTGAAGGAGGCGCAGCTGGTGGTGACGGTGGTGCCTGACAAAGAATGGAAGCTGGACTTTGTGGATACCAATGTCAACTTCACTGCGGAGGAAGTGTGTGAAGAAGTCAACAAGAGCCTCACTTTCTCTGGTTACTACTGGGGAGTCACCAGACTGACCTTCCTCCTCACTCACAACGACCTCGACCCTTACTTCACTAACTCCACTTTACTAAGAGATGACCTTATGGTAAGTTATCTTCAGAGCAACTTAGTGAGAGAAGGCTTAATAATAAGTGTTTTCCTCACACTACTTACTAAAAGATGACTTTATGGTAAGTGTCACTTAATACCACCTTTCTAAAAGACAATGGTAAGTGTCATCTTGCTACAATGATCTTAGTATGCCAGGTCAAGGCCCAGGCTTCCTAGTGGCCTTGTTTGTCCTGGGATTTTGAAGCATTATTATTATAATCAAAAGGAAGCGCTAAACCTACCAGGGTCATACAGCGCTGCAGGGTAGGAACTGATGCAGGTTCTAAGGACAAATAAGGGTGGAGATGACAATAAAGGTAAAGTTAGGAGGGGCTGTGAAGAGTGCTAAAGGAAGGATTATCAACGTTTGTATAACAAATCATTTGCTGTCAAAAAGTCGACGACGGAGTCTGTGTCAAAGGTGGGGCCGTCAGCGAGGAGGGAAAATAAAGTGAGGGTGTTAGAGCGGTGATGCCGTCGGTGGAAAATTCTGTTTTCGTTGATAGACAAGACAAACCAGTAGAATATGGGAAATTGAAACAGGAACTAGACAATTCTCACAAAGTGAAACAGGAGATACCCATTAGTTAGACAAGTGTGTCCGATGCGAAGACCAAAGAGTGTTGTCTCTCAACCTCGGTATCGATGACAAGAAGGCCAGAAACCCAAACTTGGTTTGATAGAATGTAATTTGCTAGGAGTCATATCAGACCAACATTGCTGCCAACGGTTGCAAAGGTGGGTAGAGATTATAACAAAATAGTCAGAGAATGGAATACCTCTATATGAACATCAAAATGGTATACAATACCGACAGGTTGTTAGGTAAGACACATATGCAACAGTTAGACAACTTTATTCCGAAACGTTTCGCCTACACAGTAGGCTTCTTCAGTCGAATACAGAAAGTAGGCAGGAACAGTAGAGATGTGAAGACGATGTAATCAGTCCATCACCCTTAAAGTCGTAGAATTTGAGATTGTCAGTCCCTCGGCCTGGAGAAGTTCAGTTCCATAGTCAGGAACTATCTGAAGATCAAGCGACAGTGCGGAGACTTAAATACTGTCGGAAGGAGAGGTGCAGGGTAGTAGTAGTAGTAGTAGTAGTAGTAGTAGTAGTAGTAGTGAGAGGCCACTGAGAGGTCATGTCCCTCTCAGATCCAACACTTCTCACTTGAAAAGCTTGTCCAAGGTGTTTTCTGTACCAAGATGCCACGTGTTGCAGTGTCTGACAAGATGAACATCAAAATGGTATACAATACCGACAGGTTGTTAGGTAAGACACATATGCAACAGTTAGACAACTTTATTCCGAAACGTTTCGCCTACACAGTAGGCTTCTTCAGTCGAATACAGAAAGTAGGCAGGAACAGTAGAGATGTGAAGACGATGTAATCAGTCCATCACCCTTAAAGTCGTAGAATTTGAGGTTGTCAGTCCCTCGGCCTGGAGAAGTTCAGTTCCATAGTCAGGAACTATCTGAAGATCAAGCGACAGTGCGGAGACTTAAGTACTGTCGGAAGGAGAGGTGCAGGGTAGTAGTAGTAGTAGTAGTGAGAGGCCACTGAGAGGTCATGTCCCTCTCAGATCCAACACTTCTCACTTGAAAAGCTTGTCCAAGGTGTTTTCTGTACCAAGATGCCACGTGTTGCAGTGTCTGACAAGATGAACATCAAAATGGTATACAATACCGACAGGTTGTTAGGTAAGACACATATGCAACAGTTAGACAACTTTATTCCGAAACGTTTCGCCTACACAGTAGGCTTCTTCAGTCGAATACAGAAAGTAGGCAGGAACAGTAGAGATGTGAAGACGATGTAATCAGTCCATCACCCTTAAAGTCGTAGAATTTGAGGTTGTCAGTCCCTCGGCCTGGAGAAGTTCAGTTCCATAGTCAGGAACTATCTGAATATCAAGCGACAGTGCGGAGACTTAAATACTGTCGGAAGGAGAGGTGCAGGGTAGTAGTAGTAGTAGTAGTAGTAGTAGTAGTAGTAGTAGTGAGAGGCCACTGAGAGGTCATGTCCCTCTCAGATCCAAAACTTCTCACTTGAAAAGCTTGTCCAAGGTGTTTTCTGTACCAAGATGCCACGTGTTGCAGTGTCTGACAAGATGAACATCAAAATGGTATACAATACCGACAGGTTATTAGGTAAGACACATATGCAACAGTTAGACAACTTTATCTTCAGATAGTTCCTGACTATGGAACTGAACTTCTCCAGGCCGAGGGACTGACAACCTCAAATTCTACGACTTTAAGGGTGATGGACTGATTACATCGTCTTCACATCTCTACTGTTCCTGCCTACTTTCTGTATTCGACTGAAGAAGCCTACTGTGTAGGCGAAACGTTTCGGAATAAAGCTGTCTAACTGTTGCATATGTGTCTTACCTAACAACCTGTCGGTATTGTATACCATTTTGATGTTCATCTTGTCAGACACTGCAACACGTGGCATCTTGGTACAGAAAACACCTTGGACAAGCTTTTCAAGTGAGAAGTGTTGGATCTGAGAGGGACATGACCTCTCAGTGGCCTCTCACTACTACTACTACTACTACTACCCTGCACCTCTCCTTCCGACAGTATTTAAGTCTCCCCACTGTCGCTTGATCTTCATACAGTTGCTCGCTTGCTTGCTTGATCTTCAGATAGTTCCTGACTATGGAACTGAACTTCTCCAGGCCGAGGGACTGACAACCTCAAATTCTACGACTTTAAGGGTGATGGACTGATTACATCGTCTTCACATCTCTACTGTTCCTGCCTACTTTCTGTATTCGACTGAAGAAGCCTACTGTGTAGGCGAAACGTTTCGGAATAAAGTTGTCTAACTGTTGCATATGTGTCTTACCTAACAACCTGTCGGTATTGTATACCATTTTGATGTTCATCTTGTCAGACACTGCAACACGTGGCATCTTGGTACAGAAAACACCTTGGACAAGCTTTTCAAGTGAGAAGTGTTGGATCTGAGAGGGACATGACCTCTCAGTGGCCTCTCACTACTACTACTACTACTACTACTACTACTACTACTACTACCCTGCACCTCTCCTTCCGACAGTATTTAAGTCTCCGCACTGTCTTGATCTTCAGATAGTTCCTGACTATGGAACTGAACTTCTCCAGGCCGAGGGACTGACAACCTCAAATTCTACGACTTTAAGGGTGATGGACTGATTACATCTTCACATCTCTACTGTTCCTGCCTACTTTCTGTATTCGACTGAAGAAGCCTACTGTGTAGGCGAAACGTTTCGGAATAAAGTTGTCTAACTGTTGCATATGTGTCTTACCTAACAACCTGTCGGTATTGTATACCATTTTGATGTTCATCTTGTCAGACACTGCAACACGTGGCATCTTGGTACAGAAAACACCTTGGACAAGCTTTTCAAGTGAGAAGTGTTGGATCTGAGAGGGACATGACCTCTCAGTGGCCTCTCACTACTACTACTACTACTACTACTACTACTACTACTACTACCCTGCACCTCTCCTTCCGACAGTATTTAAGTCTCCGCACTGACGCTTGATCTTCAGATAGTTCCTGACTATGGAACTGAACTTCTCCAGGCCGAGGGACTGACAACCTCAAATTCTACGACTTTAAGGGTGATGGACTGATTACATCGTCTTCACATCTCT
Source organism: Cherax quadricarinatus (assembly GCF_038502225.1). Classification (NCBI taxonomy): domain Eukaryota; kingdom Metazoa; phylum Arthropoda; class Malacostraca; order Decapoda; family Parastacidae; genus Cherax; species Cherax quadricarinatus. The sequence goes on along the minus strand of NC_091345.1, from coordinate 951,842 downwards.
ACTGTTCCTGCCTACTTTCTGTATTCGACTGAAGAAGCCTACTGTGTAGGCGAAACGTTTCGGAATAAAGTTGTCTAACTGTTGCATATGTCTTACCTAACAACCTGTCGGTATTGTATACCATTTTGATGTTCATCTTGTCAGACACTGCAACACGTGGCATCTTGGTACAGAAAACACCTTGGACAAGCTTTTCAAGTGAGAAGTGTTGGATCTGAGAGGGACATGACCTCTCAGTGGCCTCTCACTACTACTACTACTACTACTACTACTACTACTACTACTACTACTACTACTACTACTACTACTACCCTGCACCTCTCCTTCCGACAGTATTTAAGTCTCCGCACTGTCGCTTGATCTTCAGATAGTTCCTGACTATGGAACTGAACTTCTCCAGGCCGAGGGACTGACAACCTCAAATTCTACGACTTTAAGGGTGATGGACTGATTACATCGTCTTCACATCTCTACTGTTCCTGCCTACTTTCTGTATTCGACTGAAGAAGCCTACTGTGTAGGCGAAACGTTTCGGAATAAAGTTGTCTAACTGTTGCATATGTGTCTTACCTAACAACCTCTATATGAAACTGGTAGGTCATGTACTGCAGATCGCACAGCAGAGTCTGCCAGCTCATTGCCCTGAACATCAACATGACCAGGAACCCAACAAAAAACGGTTTCTTTATTTTTGCTAGTAATGTGACGTAACCAAAGTTGTATGCGAAGAACTAGGGGATGAGGCGAGTCAATTTTTTTAATAGCTTGCAAAACACTAAAGGAGTCTCGACGTGTCATTAATTAAGGTTTCATTTCTTCTCCTGTTGACCACCAGTCATGAATATTTTATGTATATCATTATATCAACAGTAGAATATACTTACCAGTATGGTAATAAGACACTGGTACACACGTATAAAAATGTGTGTAACATCTGCTTCCTTATGAGAAGCTCTCACTAGCAAGGACTATTGACACCGTCACCAAGACTCCTAACATCTGTCTCACAAGAGGCTTGAAAAACACTTTCAGGAGTAAAAACTGTAAATGGTAGTAAATATCGATTACAAATTACCTAATGGTTGGTCATGAGCACGCTTATTAACCGTAAGTTAACTATCCATGAATTTCCCCACCCAGTTTTGTGGCCACGTGACTTGGGGGTTAAATTAAGAAATTGTCTCCAACGGATTTGGATCAGAGATCTGAATCCACGATTCGTTGTAAGGCCTCTGAAGCACGTTGTTAATTGTCAGGTAACGTTGGGAAACCGTGTGAGACTCAAGAGATAGAAGTCACTGTCTGACTTTTTTGGGTTATCCCAGGTTCTCTACATATATGCAGTTTTATAACCTGCATGAACTGTATCACTGTAGGCAACAAGAGCATTTCACCCCTCCGTGGAAGATATGTTCATTTAATATCACATATCTGCAAGTCCCTCCCAAGAAGCTTATTGCTAGTAATCCCTTCCTTAAATCTCTTGTTAGAGCAACTGCTCAAGAAGAAATTTCTCACCTAGCTGGTAGTAATAAATTATCACAAGTTATATACACTGATGGATCTAAACAGGAGTCTTCTGGCAGGGCTGCATCTGCTCTTGTTGCCACCTCCCTTGTTAAAAACGATAATAAATTTGTTGAGTTAGGCATAGGAATTAACAACTGGGTGTCTACACTGCAAACTGAATTGTTTGCAATCCTAATGGCGCTAAAGCTAACCTATGACACTGAGCTTGACTCTATCATCATTACTGATTCTATGTCATCATTGAAGGCTCTTGACTCATGTAATGACTCCAACAACATGCTCATTGGAGAAACCAGGAATAGATACTCAAAAATTAGGGACAAAGGAATTAATGTACAATTGCTATGGATCCCATCACACATTGGATTACTCCTTCATGATAAAGTTGATATGTTAGCCAAGAAGAGTACACAGAAGGAGAATGTAGAATATAACTTTGGCATTAGGAATAATATTAGGAGAGAAGTAAATAATGAAAATGATTGTTATAGGAATGCAGTTAGAAGCCTGAGTAGATCTATAACCCACTATGATAACATGAACGTAGATATGTTTATGGAGCAACGTGCAATGTGAACAGACTGACTGATGTTGTAGGGGATGTACCTCTGTAATCTTTTGACTACCGCCCACAGGATGGGTATGGGGTGCATAATAAACATATTAACTAAAACTGTTGTAGTGGCCAGGCTTAGGCTTGGTTACAAGTACTTCTGGCAGTTTGGGAGACACACAGATGATGATCAAACTAAATGTAAATTATGTGATCAGGTATATGGTCACTCTCTTGAGCACTATGTGCTTAATTGTCCACTTATTGAGGAATACAGAGACAGACAGTATAATAACCTACGTGACATGTCAAGATATCTTATTAATGTAAATAAGATACCAGATATACTAAGCAAATTTCCTAAATTTGCTTGTAACAGATAAGTGAACTATAGATATGTAGATATAAATCCATATGTATTCCAGTTAACCCTTTGGGGCCTAGTTCCTAGGCCTTTTGTGTATCCATATGCTCTCGCGCTACCGTCCGCAGGATGCATATGGGGTGCACAATAAACTTGCCACTTCGGTGGCAAAATCTAAATCTACACATATGCTGCTATGTATAATAATTCTATGTAACTGTATTTGTGTATACCTGAAGAAACTTACTTACTTACTAACTCCTTGTCCAAAAGATGGCTACCAGCGTCCTTCGCTCTCTAGGCTAGTGCACTGGAGGACCGCTAGGTGTCTCTGTGTACCTAATTTTCCCTACTCATTTCTATCTGGAGTTTACCTGGAGTTTACCTGGAGAGAGTTCCGGGGATCAACGCCCCCGCGGCCCGGTCTGTGACCAGGCCTCCTGGTGGATCACAGCCTGATCAACCAGGGTGTTACTGCTGGCTGCACGCAAACCAACGTACGAGCCACAGCCCGGCTGGTCAGGTACCGACTTTAGGTGCTTGTCCAGTGCCAGCTTGAAGACTGCCAGGGGTCTATTGGTAATCCCCCTTATGTATGCTCTGGTGGCCTGGTGGCTAACGCTCTTGCTTCACACGGCGACGGCCTGGGTTCGATTCCCAGCCAGAGTAGAAACATTGGACGTGTTTCTTTCCACCTGTTGTCTATGTTCCCCATCAGTAAAATGGGTACCTGGGTGTTAGTCGACTGGTGTGGGTCGCATCCTGGGACACTGACCTAATTTGCCCGAAATGCGGAGCATAACAAGGGAGTTTCTATAAGATAAGATAAGATAAGATTTCGTTCGGATTTTTAACCCCGGAGGGTTAGCCACCCAGGATAACCCAAGAAAGTCAGTGCGTCATCGAGGACTGTCTAACTTATTTCCATTGGGGTCCTTAATCTTGTCCCCCAGGATGCGACCCACACCAGTCGACTAACACCCAGGTACCTATTTGCTGCTAGGTGAACAGGACAACAGGTGTAAGGAAACGTGTCGAATGTTTCCACCCGGCGGGAATCGAACCCGGGCCCTCCGTGCGTGAAGCGGGAGCTTTAGCCACCATTGTTGTCAGCTAGGACTGTATACCTTGTACATGCACTTGTAGTAAATAAAGATATTATTATTATTATTATTATTATTATTATTATTATTATTATTATTATTATTATTATTATTATGCTGGGAGGCAGTTGAACAGTCTCGGGCCCCTGACACTTATTGTATGGTCTCTTAATGTGCTAGTGACACCCCTGCTTTTCATTGGGGGGATGTTGCATCGTCTGCCAAGTCTTTTGCTTTCGTAGTGAGTGATTTTCGTGTGCAAGTTCGGTACTAGTCCCTCTAGGATTTTCCAGGTGTATATAATCATGTATCTCTCCCGCCTGCGTTAAAGGGAATACAGCTTCAGGAACCTCAAGCGCTCCCAGTAATTGAGGTGTTTTATCTCCGTTATGCGCGCCGTGAAGGTTCTCTGTACATTTTCTAGGTCAGCAATTTCACCTGCCTTGAAAGGTGCTGTTAGTGTGCAGCAATATTCCAGCCTAGATAGAACAAGTGACCTGAAGAGTGTCATCATAGGCTTGGCATCCCTAGTTTTGAAGGTTCTCATTATCCATCCTGTCATTTTTCTAGCAGATGCGATCGATACAATGTTACGGTCCTTGAAGGTGAGATCCTCCGACATGATCACTCCCAGGTCTTTGACGTTGGTGTTTCGCTCTATTTTGTGGCCAGAATTTGTTTTGTGCTCTGATGAAGATTTAATTTCCTCGTGTTTACCATATCTGAGTAATTGAAATTTCTCATCGTTGAACTTCATATTGTTTTCTGCAGCCCACTGAAAGATTTGGTTGATGTCCGCCTGGAGCCTTGCAGTGTCTGCAATGGAAGACACTGTCATGCAGATTCGGATGTCATCTGCAAAGGAAGACACGGTGCTGTGGCTGACATCCTTGTCTATGTTAGATATGAGGATGAGGAACAAGATGGGAGCAAGTACTGTGCCTTGTGGAACAGAGCTTTTCACCGTAGCCGCCTCAGACTTTACTTTCTTGACTACTACTCTTTGTGTTCTGTTTGTGAGGAAATTATAGATCCATCGACCAACTTTTCCTGTTATTCCTTTAGCACGCATTTTGTGCGCTGTTACGCCATCGTCACACTTGTCGAAGGCTTTTGCAAAGTCTGTATATATTACATCTGCATTATTTTTGTCTTTTTTGCATCTGCGACTTTGTCGTAGTGATCCAATAGTTGAGACAGACAGGAGCGACCTGTTCTAAACCCATGTTGCTCTGGGTTGTGTAATTGATGTGTTTCTAGATGGGTGGTGATCTTGCTTCTTAGGACCCTTTCAAAGATTTTTATGATATGGGATGTTAGTGCTATCGGTCTGTAGTTCTTTCCTATTGCTTTATTGCCCCCTTTGTGGAGTGGGGCTATGTCTGTTGTTTTTAGTAACTGTGGGACGACCCCCGTGTCCATGCTCCCTCTTCATAGGATGGTAAAAGCTGGTTACAGGGGCTTCTTGCAGTTCTTGATGAACACGGAGTTCCATGAGTCTGGCCCTGGGGCAGAGTGCATGGGCATGTCATTTATCGCCTATTCGAAGTCATTTGGCGTCAGTATAACATCAGATAGGCTTGTGTTAACCAAATTCTGTGGCTCTCTCATAAAAAATTCATTTTGATCTTCGACTCTCAGTCTCGTTAGTGGCTTGCTAAAAACTGAGTCATATTGGGACTTGAGTAGCTCACTCATTTCCTTGCTGTCATCTGTGTAGGACCCATCTTGTTTAAGTAGGGGCCCAATACTGGACGTTGTTTTCAACTTTGATTTGGCATAGGAAAAGAAATACTTTGGGTTTCTTTCTATTTCATTTATGGCTTTTAGTTCTTCCCGCGATTCCTGACTCCTGTAAGATTCCTTTAGCTGAAGTTTGATGCTTGCTATTTCTCTGACCAGTGGCTCCCTACGCATTTCAGATATATTGGCCTCATTTAGCCGCTCTGTTATTCTTTTCCGTCGCCTGTAAAGGGAGCGCCTGTCTCTTTCTATTTTACATCTACTCCTCCTTTTTCTTAGAGGAATAAGCCTTGTGCATACATCGAGTGCCACCAAGTTAATCTGTTCTAGGCATAAGTTGGGGTCTGTGTTGCTTAGTCTATCTTCCCAGCTTATGTTGGTTAGGACTTGGTTTACTTGGTCCCACTTTATATTTTTGTTATTGAAGTTGAATTTGGTGAATGCTTCCTCGTGACTAATCTCATTATGTCGGTCTGGGGCTCCGGGTATACATGTCTGAGCCTCAATTATGTTGTGATCTGAGTATATTGTTTTTGATATTGTGACATTTCGTATCAGATCATCATTGTTAGTGAAGATGAGGTCTAGTGTATTCTCCATTCTAGTAGGCTCTATTATTTGCTGGTTTAAATTGAATTTTGTGCAGAGATTTAAAAGCTCGTGTGTGTGTGTGAGTTCTCGTCAGAGTTGCCTCCTGGTGTTATTACTGCAACAACATTATTTGCTATATTCCTCCATTTTAGGTGCCTTAAGTTGAAATCCCCCAGGAGCAAGATGTTGGGGGCAGGGGCTGGCAGATTTTCCAGACAGTGGTCAATTTTTAACAGCTGTTCCTAGAATTGCTGGGACTTTGCATCCGGAGGCTTGTAGACTACCACAATTACTAGGTTTTGGTTCTCGATCTTTACTGCTAAAACTTCCACTTCATCATTTGAGGCATTAAGCAGTTCTGTGCAAACAAGTGACTCTGCAATGTACAGGCCAACCGCCCCACCCCCCTTTTTTTGCCTGTTTTCACTGTCGCATCTGTATAGGTTGTAACCTGGGATCCATATTTCGTTGTCCAAGTGATCC